>NC_085137.1:474083895-474383895 GCF_035046485.1 Aedes albopictus | reverse complement strand
CTTTTGTGGAATCTCGTAGCAGATACGCTATTGAGGCAACTCAATAATAGCGGTTTTCCTACTTACACAGCTAATCGTGTTCGGTAATTTTTACCGAAATCTCAACCGCTGAGCGTTCGGTAATGGATTTTTAACGAAATTCCGTAGAAAAATAACAAATTTCGGTAGAATGTTATCGTTTATCTGTCAAACTCTAACGAACTTCGGTAAAAGTTGCTTCCTTTACCGATTTTTTCCTGTAAAACAAACTTAACGGTTGAGATTTCGGTAAAACATTACCGAAGTCGGTGATTTTTTCTAACTGTGTATGGTTTTGCCGACGACTACCTAACATAGTTGGTATGTGTATCACCACCCTTTTCGACCTGATGCAAAGCGCCCTTCAGGTAGTTAGGCCATCTCCAAAGGATGTGCTTAATGGCGATGTCTGGAGCGTTCTCTTCAACTCCCACGGCAGCGCTCGAAGTTCTCTTTGACGTTGCTCCACTACACATTCATCTCAAACAAGAAGCACTTTCTTGCACTTACCGTCTACGGGTACTCGGTCTACTAGAGGAAACTCCTGTGAACCGCACATCAACACACACCTCGTTGTTTCCACTTTTGGTGGATTGGGACTAAGTTGTCCTTGCTCCAAGTGATCTTACAATTGCTTGTAATTTCCCATATAGGACATTTTCCACGGAATTCCCTTCTCGGGAAGAGTGGACATCTGGATATCTGGAGAGAAGTATTTCAGACGGCATCGTATGTTACACTGATGGCTCCCTTCTCGAAGGTCGAGCAAGTGCTGGTGTTTTTCCTCGTGAGCTAAGGCTGTATCAGTCTTACTCACTTGGTAGACACTGCACCGTTTTTCAGGTTGAAATCTTTGCTCTTATGTGCGGAGTGCAATCAGCACTTCAGCAGCACGTAATGAGCAAAGTAATATACTTCTTTTCAGATAGCCAGGCTGCTTTTAAAGCACTTGCTTCGGCCAACTCCAGGTCGAAGATAGTTATCACTTGCCGAACTCAAATCGAGGAGCTGAATTCAGCAAACGCTGTTCACCTTGTATGGGTGCCTGGCCATTCTTCCATAGCTGGAAATGAACTGGCTGATGAGTTAGCTCGCACAGGAGCATCACATGACTTCATTGGCCCTGAACCAGTTATTCCGGTATCCAAGTGTAGGGTAAAGTTTCAGATTGACACCTGGGTTGCCATTCAGCACAGTCAATTCTGGAATAGTTTGGAGTCATGTCTTCAAACAAAATTGTATTGTACTGAACCATCTCTGGGGGTGGCGAAAGTATCTAACAAATCTGTCTAAGCAGAACTGCAGCATGCTGGTTAAAGCATTGACTGGCCATTGCCAACTCAGCTATGGCAAATATTCGGCAGGCTGATTAATTTATATGTGATAGCTGTAAGCTCGTATCAATTGATATGAAATAACAAACCGTATTCTATTCTTGACATTATCAAGAATATTATACGGCTTTAACTGATGAGATTTTCGCACTTAGACCAGCGCAAGCGCTGGAAATGCAATTTAATATTTTTTTTGTGTTGTTCCACTTAAGCTAGAAAATAATTGAATGCCGTTGCCGTATACAGAATTTACAGACTTGCGAACACATGATTGAGAAATGCAATTTTAGTGTCTTTTATAGTGGTTTTTGAATGTACCTTTAGGGATTCCTGGAGGAATCCCGGAGTAATGCATGGAGGAATCCCTCGACCAGCCAAGTGTGGTGAGAAAAATATTTGCAACGGCCTTATTTAAATACAAAAATTACATTCATATGAACAACTCTGCCGAAGACATCAACTTAGAATGTTTTCTTTCGGTCTAAATATCAGCGTAACAAATGTGTATAACATTCTTGAAATGTAGTTAAAATTTCATATTTTCAAACTTATCCAAAAATGATCATCCCTAACTTCTCTTTTGGAGTTGTGAAAAACCGACAAACTAAGAACCCAAAATCTGCACAGGCATCCTCGATACCAAACAGCAGCATCGCAGAGTCCAACGGTGGCAGTCCAGGCACATAATGGTCGTCTCGTTAGTTTGGTACCCACCAGCCAGGAACAGCATATGCACTAGAACTAGAACGTGTAGCATAGCAGCGCAAGCAAACCCCGGTACATGACAACGACAACACATCTCACCGAGACGAAGCTCAGCAGCATCGGGGCTTAACTGGTCCGGAAGTGACACGTTTGCCATTGTTGGATGCTCTTAGCTGACCCTTTCCCGGGCAGGTGACGTGGGACCGGTCAAACATCAGCCCGAGAGCGTGCTATACATAATTTAACACCCTTTCCAAATTGGGCGCCGCTCACTTCGGGAACTGAAGTGGCAGGAGGTAGGAGCAGGAATCATAACGCTTTTCTGTCTATTTGCATCCAATTATAAAACTTCGCCTAGGAGGGCCAACACGGTGCAGAGATGAAGCTTACTTTTTGAAATCTTAGCAATGACTTGCTAGGTAATTAAGCGAAACTTGTTCAGGTTCGGAGGCAAATGGCGAAACTTTGTTTCGGTACAGCACAAGGCGGATGTTTCGTATTCCTAAGGAAACTGCAAACCACATTGGAAAAGTTTCTTTCTCTGGCTCGGACTCGGACGTTTATTAAATGTTCTTTCTCACCTAGCAGCAACTTGTCGGCCGCATTCGAAGTTATGATCGAAATGGTGTAGATTACTTCAGGAACTCATTACGGGACTTAACTTTGAGGGTATCGCTTGCTTTTCATGGGCAAGACGATAACTGTGGGACGATAGCGTGCTAGCAGGACAGAAACATATTGTCCGTTAGATTGTTTCCTCTGAAACTAATATGATTAGACAGGAATCAAGGTTTTATCCGGAAGTTGTAGCAAGTTGGGAAAGTTGTTCCCATATTAAGTTTGTAACGAATATTTGACATTGTTGTCACAGATTTAGATTCAAATATGACAACCAGAATTTGATCTGAGCTGAATTTAGGTTGAATTTGAACTTCATCTGTAAGAGCAAACGAATGGAGCTAATAAAAGACCACTTTGTCATTAGCTAAAAATAGCAGACTGAATCATGAGAGGACTGTCCAGTAACTGTTCAACTGTTTGCAGTCATTCACGTAGAACAAATTAACTTACGATTATTGTGATGTCCTTTGCCATAACATTTGTTGTGATACGTTCGAACACACTCCAGTGAAACAGAGCTGACCGCAGCATCTTTCTTGTAGCAACGCTTCCAACATCCATGACGTGGGCCCAACGAACATGTTACAAGCAATTGAACAGATCCACCGAATAGGAACGGTTTCTTCTCCAAACGACGATGACGATGACTACTACCACGACAACGACATGGGATCGAATTCCGACGCACCCAACTGGAAGCATGTTCGATATGTGTGTACTACATATGTACATACGTACTGCTACGGATACACACATTTGTTTCACGGACCTTCACGAAACAGCAACTGTCTTGTTTCACATCGCCCCGACGTCGTCGGACGTCGGTTTGTTCTTCCTTTGGCTCTCAAGGATAGGGGTCTTGTAAATGAATTGCTTCGTGATGTCTGTTATCGTTTGCCTTGACAAAGCATGAAATGATGATGCTGGAATAAAGTGGAATTTCCACTTCGTTGTCCTTACGGTTTGTGGTCCGGTTTCCTGAGGAAATTTGCAACGACATGTTTTGGTTTTCTTTTTTTTTCTGAATGAACAAGTAGACATTCGTCTTATTGCTTAAATGACGGTGCATGATTGACGTCATACCAAAACAGTTACGGCGACATGATAAATTGACCAAATTTTATTATTACAATATGTATTTACAAAATTTGAATCTTTTTCACAAACTTGACGAATTTTCAGAATTGAAAAATTTATAAAGTAGGTATATCAAATTTATCAAATTTATCCAATTAATCAAATTTATCAAATTTATCAAATTTATAAAATTGAATTCATCATATTTATCAAATTTATCAAATTTATCAAATTTATCGAATTTATGAAATTTATGACATTTATGATATTTATAAAATTTATCCAATTTATCCAATTTATCCAATTTATCCAATTTATCCAATTTATCAAATTTATCCAATTCATCAAATTTATCAAATTTATCAAACTTATCAAATTTATCAAATTTATCAAATTTATCAAATTTATCAAATACAGTTTCTTACCGATTTTGGCAACACGAGGTGAATTTTATGTTGCCAAATTGGGGTTTTGCCAAAATCGGTAATTTTTTTTGTGGATTGTTTTCAACTTTTATACGTCAATTTGGCTTATATTTTAAATATGGACTATTCACAAGTTATGAAACGATCCCTGCAGGTGACGTTCATAAATTACGTCATGATTTGTAAAATTGTTGATTTTGGAAAATTTATTGAATTTTAATTTTTTGAAAAAGGGTAAGGCTAAGATATAAATATACATTTACAAATACAATCGATTTTTCGGTAAAATTTTTGGTCAAAATTTTTTGTTGCCAAAATCGGTAAGAAATTGTTGTCAAAAACGGGTGTTGCAAAAATCGGGAAGGAAATTTTGCCAAAAACGGATGTTGCCAAAATCGGTAAGAAACTGTATATCAAATTTATCAAATTTATCAAATTTATCAAATTTATCAAATTTATCAAATTTATCAAATTTATCAAATTTATCAAATTTATCAAATTTATCAAATTTATCAAATTTATCAAATTTATCAAATTTATCAAATTTATCAAATTTATCAAATTGATCAAATTAATCAAATTTATCAAATTGATCAAATTGATCAAATTTATCAAATTTATCAAAATTCATAAAATTTATCAAAATTCACAAAATTTACAAAATTTACAAAATCTACAAAATTTACAAAATTTACAAAATTTACAAAATTTACAAAATTTACAAAATTTTCAAAATTTACAAAATTTACAAAATTTACAAAATTTACAAAATTTACAAAATTTACAAAATTTACAAAATTTACAAAATTTACAAAATTTACAAAATTTACAAAATTTACAAAATTTACAAAATTTACAAAATTTACAAAATTTACAAAATTTACAAAATTTACAAAATTTACAAAATTTACAAAATCTACAAAATTTACAAAATTTACAAAATTTACAAAATTTACAAAATTTACAAAATTTACAAAATTTACAAAATTTACAAAATTTACAAAATTTACAAAATTTACAAAATTTACAAAATTTACAAAATTTACAAAATTTACAAAATTTACAAAATTTACAAAATTTACAAAATTTACAAAATTTACAAAATTTACAAAATTTACAAAATTTACAAAATTTACAAAATTTACAAAATTTACAAAATTTACAAAATTTACAAAATTTACAAAATTTACAAAATTTACAAAATTTACAAAATTTACAAAATTTACAAAATTTACAAAATTTACAAAATTTACAAAATTTACAAAATTTACAAAATTTACAAAATTTACAAAATTTACAAAATTTACAAAATTTACAAAATTTACAAAATTTACAAAATTTACAAAATTTACAAAATTTACAAAATTTACAAAATTTACAAAATTTACAAAATTTACAAAATTTACAAAATTTACAAAATTTACAAAATTTACAAAATTTACAAAATTTACAAAATTTACAAAATTTACAAAATTTACAAAATTTACAAAATTTACAAAATTTACAAAATTTACAAAATTTACAAAATTTACAAAATTTACAAAATTTACAAAATTTACAAAATTTACAAAATTTACAAAATTTACAAAATTTACAAAATTTACAAAATTTACAAAATTTACAAAATTTACAAAATTTACAAAATTTACAAAATTTACAAAATTTACAAAATTTACAAAATTTACAAAATTTACAAAATTTACAAAATTTACAAAATTTACAAAATTTACAAAATTTACAAAATTTACAAAATTTACAAAATTTACAAAATTTACAAAATTTACAAAATTTACAAAATTTACAAAATTTACAAAATTTACAAAATTTACAAAATTTACAAAATTTACAAAATTTACAAAATTTACAAAATTTACAAAATTTACAAAATTTACAAAATTTACAAAATTTACAAAATTTACAAAATTTACAAAATTTACAAAATTTACAAAATTTACAAAATTTACAAAATTTACAAAATTTACAAAATTTACAAAATTTACAAAATTTACAAAATTTACAAAATTTACAAAATTTACAAAATTTACAAAATTTACAAAATTTACAAAATTTACAAAATTTACAAAATTTACAAAATTTACAAAATTTACAAAATTTACAAAATTTACAAAATTTACAAAATTTACAAAATTTACAAAATTTACAAAATTTACAAAATTTACAAAATTTACAAAATTTACAAAATTTACAAAATTTACAAAATTTACAAAATTTACAAAATTTACAAAATTTACAAAATTTACAAAATTTACAAAATTTACAAAATTTACAAAATTTACAAAATTTACAAAATTTACAAAATTTACAAAATTTACAAAATTTACAAAATTTACAAAATTTACAAAATTTACAAAATTTACAAAATTTACAAAATTTGCAAAATTTACAAAATTTACAAAATTTACAAAATTTACAAAATTTACAAAATTTACAAAATTTACAAAATTTACAAAATTTACAAAATTTACAAAATTTACAAAATTTACAAAATTTACAAAATTTACAAAATTTACATATTTATATATTTATACAGGGTGTTAGGTTCGTGAGTGCAAACTTTTTAAAGGGTGATAGAGGACCATAAATGGTGAAAAAAATTGTTCTACGCATATGGTCAAATCTCAACCGTTGCGTAGTTATTGAACTCCCCATGTTTTTGACTCTTATTGCTTTTACGGGCTATAACTTTGAAATGGTCAAACTTATCGCAGTTTTTTTGCCCTTATTCGAAAGATTATTGAATTTTCTAGCAAATGGAATCTTTGAACCGATTGGTTTAGTTAAATAACTAAGTTTTCTACAGCAAATAGCTTAAAAGTTGTGTGTTTTAATTTGTTTTTGCCAATTATCTTTGAAAAATGCGTAATAATTTAAAATTCTTTCTTTGGCAAAGTTGTGGCCCCTGTTCCACTCTACAATTTGTTCTTTGACATCAAACTTCTATCTCTTATCGTTTTCTTGAAATTTCGATTTAAATGTCGCATTTTAGTTCATAAATTTGCAATCGTCATGGTAAGCACTTTTTTGCGCACTTTGCCGCACATTTAAATCAAAATTGTAACAAAACGATAAGAGTTAGAAGTTTGGCGTCAAAGAACGAATTGTAGAGTGGAACAAGGGCCAAAACTTTGCCAAAGAAAGAATTTTAATTTATTACGCATGTTTCAAAGATAATTGACATAAACAAATTAAAACACGCTATTTTTAGCTATTTTGCTCTAGAAAACATAGTTATTTAACTAAACCAATCGATCCAAAGATGCCATTTGATAGAAAATTCAATAATCTTTCGAATAAGGGCAAAAAAACTGCGATAAGTTTGACCATTTCAAAGTTATAGCAAGTTAAGGCAATAAGAGTTAAAAACATGGGGTGTTCAATAACTACGTAACGGTTGAGATTTGACCATATGCGTAGAACAATTTTTTTCACCATTTATGGTCCTCTATCACTCT
Source organism: Aedes albopictus (assembly GCF_035046485.1). Classification (NCBI taxonomy): domain Eukaryota; kingdom Metazoa; phylum Arthropoda; class Insecta; order Diptera; family Culicidae; genus Aedes; species Aedes albopictus. Next base: position 474,376,242 of record NC_085137.1, on the reverse strand, counting down.
TTAAAAAGTTTGCACTCATGAACCTAACACCCTGTATATTTAAATATTTTTATATATTTTTATTTATGTGCATTTTAACTTATGAGCTAATTCTACATTAGGGATTGTCCTCGTATTTTTTTTTATCAACGCGGTTATTATTTTCTCTGTTTGATTTGTTTTTTGCCGTTTCTATCTTCTCTGTCTTATCTGTCTTCTCTGTCTTCTCTGTCTTCTCTGTCTTCTCTGTCTTCTCAGTCTTCTCTGTCTTCTCTGTCTTCTCTGTTTTCTCTGTCTTCTCTGTCTTCTCTGCCTTCTTTGTCTTCTCTGTATTCTCTGTCTTCTCTGTCTTCTCTGTCTTCTCTGTCTTATCTGTCTTCTCTGTCTTCTCTGTCTTCTCTGTCTTCTCTGTCTTCTCTGTCTTCTCTGTCTTCTCTGTCTTCTCTGTCTTCTCTGTCTTCTCTGTCTTCTCTGTCTTCTCTGTCTTCTCTGTCTTCTCTGTCTTCTCTGTCTTCTCTGTCTTCTCTGTCTTCTCTGTCTTCTCTGTCTTCTCTGTCTTCTCTGTCTTCTCTGTCTTCTCTGTCTTCTCTGTCTTCTCTGTCTTCTCTGTCTTCTCTGCCTTCTTTGTCTTCTCTGTATTCTCTGTCTTCTCTGCCTTCTTTGTCTTCTCTGTATTCTCTGTTTTCTCTGTCTTCTCTGTCTTCTCTGTCTTCTCTGTCTTCTCTGTCTTCTCTGTCTTCTCTGTCTTCTCTGTCTTCTCTGTCTTCTCTGTCTTCTCTGTCTTCTCTGTCTTCTCTGTCTTCTCTGTCTTCTCTGTCTTCTCTGTCTTCTCTGTCTTCTCTGTCTTCTCTGTCTTCTCTGTCTTCTCTGTCTTCTCTGTCTTCTCTGTCTTCTCTGTCTTCTCTGTCTTCTCTGTCTTCTCTATCTTCTCTGTCTTCTCTGTCTTCTCTGTCTTCTCTGTCTTCTCTGTCTTCTCTGTCTTCTCTGTCTTCTCTGTCTTCTCTGTCTTCTCTGTCTTCTCTGTCTTCTCTGTCTTCTCTGTCTTCTCTGTCTTCTCTGTCTTCTCTGTCTTCTCTGTCTTCTCTGTCTTCTCTGTCTTCTCTGTCTTCTCTGTCTTCTCTGTCTTCTCTGTCTTCTCTGTCTTCTCTGTCTTCTCTGTCTTCTCTGTCTTCTCTGTCTTCTCTGTCTTCTCTGTCTTCTCTGTCTTCTCTGTCTTCTCTGTCTTCTCTGTCTTCTCTGTCTTCTCTGTCTTCTCTGTCTTCTCTGTCTTCTCTGTCTTCTCTGTCTTCTCTGTCTTCTCTGTCTTCTCTGTCTTCTCTGTCTTCTCTGTCTTCTCTGTCTTCTCTGTCTTCTCTGTCTTCTCTGTCTTCTCTATCTTCTCTGTCTTCTCTGTCTTCTCTGTCTTCTCTGTCTTCTCTGTCTTCTCAGTCTTCTCTGTCTTCTCTGTCTTCTCTGAATTCTCTGTCATCTTTGTCTTCTCTGTCTTCTCTGTCTTCTCTGTCTTCTCTGTCTTCTCTGTCTTCTCTGTCTTCTCTGTCTTCTCTGTCTTCTCTGTCTTCTCTGTCTTCTCTGCCTTCCCTGTCTTCTCTGTCTTCTCTGTCTTCTCTATCTTCTCTGTCTTCTCTGTCTTCTCTGTCTTCTCTGTCTTCTCTGTCTTCTCTGTCTTCTCTGTCTTCTCTGTCTTCTCTGTCTTCTCTGTCTTCTCTGTCTTCTCTGTCTTCTCTGTCTTCTCTGTCTTCTCTGTCTTCTCTGTCTTCTCTGTCTTCTCTGTCTTCTCTGTCTTCTCTGTCTTCTCTGTCTTCTCTGTCTTCTCTGTCTTCTCTGTCTTCTCTGTCTTCTCTGTCTTCTCTGTCTTCTCTGTCTTCTCTGTCTTCTCTGTCTTCTCTGTCTTCTCTGTCTTCTCTGTCTTCTCTGTCTTCTCTGTCTTCTCTGTCTTCTCTGTCTTCTCTGTCTTCTCTGTCTTCTCTGTCTTCTCTGTCTTCTCTGTCTTCTCTGTCTTCTCTGTCTTCTCTGTCTTCTCTGTCTTCTCTGTCTTCTCTGTCTTCTCTGTCTTCTCTGTCTTCTCTGTCTTCTCTGTCTTCTCTGTCTTCTCTGTCTTCTCTGTCTTCTCTGTCTTCTCTGTCTTCTCTGTCTTCTCTGTCTTCTCTGTCTTCTCTGTCTTCTCTGTCTTCTCTGTCTTCTCTGTCTTCTTTATCTTCTCTGTCTTCTCTGTCTTCTCTGTCTTCTCTGTCTTCTCTGTCTTCTCTGTCTTCTCAGTCTTCTCTGTCTTCTCTGTCTTCTCTGTCTTCTCTGTCTTCTCCGTCTTCTCTGTCTTCTCTGTCTTCTCTGCCTTCTTTGTCTTCTCTGTATTCTGTGTCTTCCTTACCCGTTTTCTTCCATTTGACTGTCGTATCTTTCTTTTCTTTTTTGTCGTTTAGTGTCCCTTGTCTTCAATAGAAATCAGTATTGTAGTAGCACTTCAATACATACTACAATAAAAAAAAAACATATAACTCACTACAATATGTTGAAATTTTATCAAAGCACGACGAGGCTGCCCCGTTTGCTTATCTAATCAAAAGCAGTACGAAAAAGCATCATCGAAAATAATTGGGACAGCGTAGTCCCAGTAGCATACACTTCTAACACCAAAGTTTGGCCAGTGACCCGTAATCAGGCATGCATGGACCTCGGGATCACTCGCGAGGACTAGTTGTTATAGTTGTCAAGTGAAGCGCATTGCTGGCTGGCTGGTTCAAGTTTAATTCAATCATCAAACGGTGTAATTACTTTTTCAAATATCGCATTCGAGTGGGGAGGGTTGTCTCCGACTCTTCCAGAGCCCATGTGGATGAGTTTGTTTATGATTGTGTGGAAAGAATTGGCACTGTGGAAAGCTACAAATTGCAGAATGATTGGTCGAGGGCCCCGAGATGTGTGTTCGTTAGGCACACTTGGAGGGGATGTGTTTTTGAGTGAGTTCGTTTGCTGGGTAGTTTTATGTTCATTTTCCGTATAGGAATCCTGGATGATGCCTTTGAAGCCGGTCGGTCGGGGAACAAAAGTGGATTAAATACATCGGTGATGACGTCAATTCAATTCACGTTTTTGTTAGATTTTTTATAGAAATAATTACATCACTGAAACAAGCTTGTTTGTTGTTTGCAAGCTTGATGAGTACATATTCAGTTTTTGAACAGAGCAAACTGTGTATAGATGTAAGAGGTGGGAGAATACTAGTTACTGTTGGGCCAATATGTGCAACGTGGCATTTAGGGAGTTACATTATAATTAAACAAACAAGTCCGAATAGTTGTAGTACGTTGCGTAATACGGGCAACCCTTGTTCAGAGCTGGGGGTCTGGTTTGATTCAAAAGGCACTTGGGGTACCCAAATCAAGTATTTGGTGCAAAAATGTCAACAAAGGATCAATTTTCTACGCACAATTACCGGAACATGGTGGGGTGCTCACCCGGAAGACATCATTAAACTTTACAAAACGACTATTCTCTCTGTTCTCGAGTATGGCTCTTTCTGTTTCCTCTCAGCAGCAAACTGCCACCTAATAAAGCTGGAACGAATTCAATGTCGTTGTTTGCGCATTGCCCTGGGATGTATGCACTCAACGCATAATGCGAACCTAGAAGTCCTGGCAGGGGTGAAACCTCTCCAGAACCGCTTCTGGGAGCTCTCGCTAAGGTTACTTATCAAGTGTGGAGTGAGCAACACACTTGTTATTGAAAACTTCGAAGAAATGCTCAGTCTGAACACTCAGTCAAAATTCATGAGGATCTATCTGTTCTACATGTCATCTGACATAAGCCTACCAAGTTATAATCCTCCTCGTGTACACTTCACTAATGACAGTTCCTCTGTTAAATACGATCTGACCATGAAACAAGCAATTCATGGAATACCAGATCAACTTCGATGTATATCTATTCCTCGCATTTTTAACGAAAAGCACCAAAATGTCAATTCCTGTAAGAGATTCTTCACTGATGGGTCTCGCATAAATGGATCCACTGGTTTCGGTGTCTTCAATGAAAATTCCACCGCCTTCCGCAAACTTCAAGAACCTTGCTCGGTTTATGTTGCTGAGCTGGCAGCAACCAACTTCGCTTTGGGGATGGTTTCCAACATGCCCGTAGACCATTTCTTCATCTTCTCGGATAGCCTTAGTTCGATTGAGGCACTCCGGTCGATGAAACCTGTTAAACATCCATCTTACTTTCTTCCAAAAATAAGGGAGCAGATAGGTGCACTGGTCCAAAGATCATACAAGATTACCTTTGTATGGGTCCCCTCGTATTGCTCAATTTATGGCAATGAGAAGACGGACTCTCTCGCAAAGGTGGGCGCACAGGAAGGTGAGATCTATGATAGAAGAATTTCACATGATGAATTTTTCCATTTTGTTCGCCAGAGTTCTCTTCAAAGTTGGCAAAATGATTGGCGAGATGGCCAGCTGGGACGGTGGTTACATTCCATTATTCCTAATGTTTCTTAGCGAGTGTGTTGGTATGGTTTGGATGTAAGTCGCAATTTCATTCGCGTGATGTCAAGACTTATGTCCAACCTTTACTCGCTAGACGCGCATTTACACAGGATAAACCTCGCGTTGAGCAATATTGCGTGTTGTGTACATTATGTGGAAGATTTTTCCTAATCTGGACGATATTTTTTTTTAGAAAGGTACAGGGGATACTCAAAATAACTGAGACAGGTAAAATTATCACTTTTCAAATATGTTCAACTAGCTGTAACTTTTCGAAAAGGTCATCAAATATTCTCAAATTGTTACTGTAAGTTCATCAACTAGTTGTGTATTAGTGGTCAAAATTTGGAAAATTTCGGACTATTCTACACGAAGTTAGAAAGATTCTAGAAAAGGGTATAACTATCCGATAGCCAACTTTGAGCTGTTATATCTCCGGATTCAATGAACCGAATGCAATGAAATTTTGATCATTTATGGCTAATATGATGAACTTTGAAAAACAGTTTACTTAATTTGAAATTATTAATAAAAAAAAGTTATGGCGGTTTCATTTATTCTATGTTTTTTTAGTAAATTTATCTATATTTCATATGCATCCCATTACCTTTTCAATTTATTGCCAGTTATTTTGTTACTTCCTTTCAAAACATAATCATATTGAAGTCAATTAGAGGGATTTTAAATGAACTATAACTACTATCTCGAATTTTGAAACGATTATGAAGTTTTGGGTAAATTGGTGTTATATTAGAAAAATAATCTTATCGTTATAAATTTCTTTTGTGTAAAGAATTTTAAGTTTAGTCAAATGTTTTTAATAGTTCATTATATAAGTCATTAATGATCAAAATTTCATTGCATTCGGTTTGTTGAATCCGGAGATATAACAGCTCAAAGTTGGCTATCTTATAATTATACCTTTTTCTGGAATCTTTCTATCTTCGTGTAGAATACCCCGAAACTTTCCAAATGTTGACCACTGATACACAACTAGTTGATGAACTTATAGTAAAAATTTGAGAATATTTGATACCCTTTTCGAAAAGTTACAGCTAATTGAACATTTTTTGAAAATTATAAATTTTACCTGTCCCAGTTATTTTGAGTATCCCCTGTATAAACATGAGTGGCTTCGTGGCCGTGCGGCTAGTGTCACCAATCATTTAGTTGCATCGTGCTGAGGAGCGTGGGTTCGATTCCCACCGCAGCTGGCAGGAAAAAGTTTTCGGTTGTGCCACTGGGCGTTGCATGCTAGTCCGTTGTCTAGTGTCATGCTTCAAAGTGCAAATAGCTCACAGGAAGTTTGGTAAAATAGCGAGCAATCTCGTAACAAGAAAACGTTTATTTTTATTGATATCATATGAGAAAAATTGCTTACCTGACTCCCAAAACTGTGAGGTAAAACAATAAGAATGAAAGTACCTAAACTTTGACCTTAAATCAAAAACTCAACTTTTTAGGTATTTTGGATTACAAATATGGTTGCTACTTGATTTGAATTAAACTTTTTTGATGTTCGTTATTCGGAGAACTTGTAGCAGACAATTATATCTTCCAATTCGAATTTGGAGATAATTTTTTGAAAAAAAAAAAAAAACTTTCGTTTGTTAAGATTTTATGCAGTTATAAATATTAAAAACGAATAAAAAATCTGATACAGCTCCTAATTTCAATGCATTTGGCTAACATTTTGACTAGAGACTCCTGTCAAGATGCCTATCTTAATATGAGAGTGGACTGAGAATGAACATATTTGAAAATGTGGACAGACCTACTGTGTATGTATTGCTTCGCAAAATATGTCGAAGAATTCCTCCAGGGACTCTTGCAAAAAATCCTCCAGGAGTTTTCCTTGGATTTTTTTTTTCAGGAGTTTCTCGTAAGATTCTTTTTGGAACTATTCCACGGGTTTCTTCAGGTTTTTTTTTCTCCAAATTTTCCTCCAAGAATTCTTTCAGAACTTTTGGAAGAAAATCCTTAAAAGATTGCTTTAGAAATTCGGACATGAATTCTTTTAGAAATTAATGAAGGAGTTAATTCAGAAATGAGATGGGATATTTACCATCAGGAATTACTCCAGAGATTTCCTCAGGCATTTCTGCCAAAATTCCTTCACGAATTATTCCGTTACATTTCTCCAAAAGTTCCTCCAGAAAATTCTGAGCGGATTCTTCTGGAAGTTCCTCCAGGGAATTCTCCAAAAGTTTGCTCCAGGTATTCCTGGAGTGCTTCATAAATAATGTTTAGGGTTTATTCAGACCTTATTTCTGGAAATCTGTCAGACATTGTACCGGAGGAGTTTTTCCAGAGATTTATTTCTTGGCGCTTCTCCTGGATGTTCTCAGTGATTTCTTGAAGAATTCTTTCAGGACTTTGGTTTTCAGAAATTATCTGCAGGACTTTCTCTCATATCTTGAAAAGTTTTACAAGAAATTCTTCGAAGCATTTCTCCTGAGGTTTCTCCGAGAGTTGTTTCGGCAATTGCTTAAGAAATTTCACCAGATATTCTTTCAGAAACTCCTCTTGGGTGTCCGTAAGAGATCTGTTCCTTGGAAACTACTCCAAACACTCCAACAGAAATTTCTCCAGGATTTTTTTCCTTGGGATTATTTTCAGAATTCCTCCAGAAATTTCTCATAAAATTCTCCTATGAATTCCTTCAGAGGTATCACAGGGAAATACTTCTGGTACTTCGCCAAGGTTCATTCCAGAAATTCATCTAGAGATTACTTTGGAAAATGCTCCAGGGATTTGAGGTCAGAAATTCTCACTGGTATTTCTCAGGATTCTCAACGGCTATCTTCAGGATTCCTTTCAAGGACTTCTTCAAAAAATCTTTACGGGACTCCTTTACAAATCTAAAAACTCCTCCAGTATTTTTTGTGCAATTTCTGGAAGAACTGCTAAACTCTATGAATCTATGAAGAAATCTCAGAAAAACTCCCAAGAGATATTTTTGACGGATTCGCATCGCATCAGTAATCCCGCGTAGGATTTTTTGTAGAAATTCTCAAAGAATTCCCGGATGAACTTTTGGAGGAATTTCCGCAGGATTTTATAAATGAAAATTTCCTAAAAACGAAATCCATGGAAGATCTTCTAAAGAAATCCCTAGCTTAAATTCCCAAAGACATTCATCAAATACTGGAAATATTTCTTAAGGAAGTTAATTTAATATAAAATATTTAGGGGATTCACTAAACAGTTTAAATAACTGTGTAAACCATGATTATCTGATTATAGAAATGTTTTATGAAATTAGAAATGAAATTATCCAAGATTGCCTTGGTGATCGCGACTATTATTTAGGGTTATCATTAATCAGCGGTTTACGCTGTTAGGTGAATCCCCCTATTGATTATTACAATCATGGTGTTTTAATTTGAAATTTTTCGGTTGCAGTTTTTTTGATTCTCTGAAAATAACCGCTTGCACCTAAGCTTCGATTTTTCTCTGACATGGATTGTTTTCCCTCCTCTTATCCACAGTAGAAAAATTATATAACATTGCATAAACGCTACGCTTTATAAACAGCACTTTTGCTCACCTTAAAACTTTCAGTCACGTGCTCCTCCAGTCATGCAGCATACAAGTTCTGTCGTTGCTGCTCTCCGACGACACGACACTGCACGCTGCCTGCAAAAAGATAAACAAACCGAGACAAGAACGTAATCGATTAATCTCAAATTCAATATTTCACTAAATTGGATTAGTGAGAGATAGAAGGGGAACACAGTGTTCCCAGGAAGATTTGGAATCTAATTTCTTTCCCTACCAATGGATAACGAATGACTTTCATCTGTATAATTCTTAAGAAATGTTCTAGTTCAGTTTCACAATTTCAATAAGAATAGATGCAGATGTTTTCTCTGGCTTGAATCTCAAAAAAACATATTTAATTTGTAACAAAAACAAACGTAAAAATAGATTTATATGCTGAAGTTGTTGTAGGTCAGTGATGCCATATATTCGGTAATAAACAGATTTACGAGCATTTGAACATATCCCTAGTAACACGTATGTCATATAAGAGTTACGACAGCGCTTGTTTTGGTTGTATAGAAGTTAATTCAACGTAAATCTAGCACAATTACGTCAAGTTAACTTATATACAACCAAAACTTGCGATGCCATAACTCTTGCTTGGGATTGCGTTTTGTAGGAAACGTATTTTTCTTTTTAATCATTTAACCAATAAAAAATAAGGACTGTTCAATTTATAAAACGGACAACTTGCTTGTGCGATATCTTTTTTATTTTTCAATAAAATCGTTATCAGTTTTTTGCATAACTTTCTATAGCTATTCTCAAATGTAGGAAAAATATAACATTGAGCAAAATGTTCTTTATTGTGTAACTGAAGCGATTTTCGTAAAACATCAATAAAAACCCATTTCTCAAAATTCGACATAACTTTCCACATACTTAACATGCACGTTTGCATGAAGTTTTTAATGAATTGGAAGCTTATACTATTCTACTAAAGGTAAAGCTCAATAGTTGATCAGTAATAACGCACCAAACAGTCTCCAACATGGTATAGTAAGTTGCCTTGTTTTCATAGAAATTATCGAAAAAACGTTCATTTATGTCCTGTGTTGCAATAGTATCACGGATTCGGCTAAAAATTTCTCCAGAGTAGTAGAATATTGCTCCCTGAATGATACAGAAGAAAAAATTACTTTTAATTGCATTTTTCACCAAAAATGTAATCCATAAAGATGGTCATATTGAAAAATTTCATACTTTTTGCTCCATTGATGCAGATTTTCGACTCTAGCGAATCTTGTTATTATATATTTTCAACAAAGTTCGTCCTATGTTATTGTACACCTTATTTAATAATAATCGGATGCAAAATTTTTATTTCCAATTTCATTGTTATGCAAAGATTGCGTTCGGTGGCATTGTTATTTGGAAGAACCTTCAAAGAACGAAACTGTTTTGATTACTGTGTCTGTAATGGCGCACAGTAACCAAACCAGCAATGTTATTATGATGCAGTTTTCTGCATTTAAAACCACATTATTCCCACATTCGACTGGATGCATAAAAAAATGATTATTTAATATTTTCATGCCCTTTTTGCTATACAATTGAATTTTATTCAAAATATCGAATCTTACTTGAGACTTTAATATCTCAACACTTAACTTTCCAATTGAGTATAAATTTTGCCAGAATGTTCATTACTCATGCTGCTGCAGCATGGCACATACTTTTTTGGTATTAAAAATAATATACCATATGTGAACAGTAATTTTATAAATATTTTCAATTATCAGCAATCGAAAAATTCACCTCATCTAACACCTGGCCGATTTTCTATAAAATAAAACTATTTTTGTTCAATTCAAAAATTATTACTATAATGAGAGATGATGTACTGAGCTACGAAGCAAGGGTGGTTAAATTTGAACTACGCGTCTTCTTTTTACAGCCTTGTAAAGTTGTCCGTTTTATAAATTGAACAGTCCTTAATAAAATTCGTTACACGCGATTGAGCCATAAATAAACAAACTAGATAAAAAAAATAAAACTAAAATAGTTCAGAGAAGTTTTTTTATCTGGCATCCCTGGCCAACGGTTCCGGATGAGGGTATTCTACGGTACGTCGACTATGAACCCAACGGAGAATCCAGCAAGAATAAAATTTCTCTTATCACAATAGCAAACAGCCGAAGCAGCAGAAAGTCAAACATAAACTGTATTGGTTGCTGTTGCTGCCGGTCACAGACTGAAGACAACGACGTCATACGCCCCCAGAAAAAACTAGTGAGGTATCTGCATGTGTACGACCCCGTACGACACGTAACGACAACAACTTTTGTCAGGTTGATCCCCGGCTTTTTGCTCCTGCCCGGGATGTGATTGTGTGGTATGAGAAAAACACTAAGGAAACTAAATGCTGTAACACGTAGAGGTGGATGGGAGGCGGATAAGGCAAAAACTTAATTGAAAACAATGAAGCATGATAGCCACAGCATTAGAACTAGAATAGAAACCATCAGTGAGGAAGAGATCGTAGAGAGGAGATTATCTGTTGATTTTTTTTATATTGCCTTGAAACTCGGACCTCTAATGCAGCTGGAAATTTTTCTTGAAATAAACTGGAGGTGTTCCTCCTATCCTGATTGATTTCTGAGGAGAAATCATTGAGAAAATAAAAAAAGGAATAAAGAAACAAGAAAAGCAAAAAAGAAAAAAGAGGCTGATGGAATTTTTTGATTTTTTTTTAGATTTTGAAGAGACTCCCCTTATCTACAGAGATTCTCGATATTTGAGTAATTTTTATAAAAAGAAAAAAAAAACAAGAAAACAAACAAGATTAAGAAAATGAAAAACTAAGAAACAAAACACAAAACCAAGCTACTATAGAGTTTTAAAAACAATTCATACCGTCTTCAACCAGAGGCTGCACAGACAAAACACACATTACTTTCGCTAGACAGCGGACAACACACAGAACACCCAACGGCACAGTAATGAAATTTTTGTTAAACGAAAAGTTTTCACGGGTGGGAATCAAATCTATACTTCCAAGCTAGCGATACGCCTAGATGACTGACGCCCCTAACCACATGGCCACGAAGCCCACAAAAAAGCAATTAAGGAACTTCCTCACATCTGGAGAAATTTACAAATTTTGAGAAATCTTCAAGAAAAAAAAAGATATAAGTAAGTAGAGGTTTTTTTTTCTATTCTCAGGAAGAAAAGACGAAAATAGAATAAAAAAAATGTGTAACTCCAGATTTAAGTAAGGATTTCTTTTTTTGCAAATCTCTGAATAAACTTGCCAGATTATTCTTAGTATTTAAAAAAACGCTTTACTGTTTATATTCTCCTGAAATCCAGATTACCTTCAAAAATACCTCAAGATTTCACAGAGGAATCACTTTAGTTTCCTCTATGATTTTTTCTCAGGAATTTCTCGAATTCGTAGAATAAATTTGCTACTGACTTACTTACTTGCAGTCCTGAGTAACCATGGTAGTACGGAGGGCCGAATTGAAAGATCTCCATCCTGGGCGATGGGAGCTGGCCAATGCTGTTGCGAAGAAATTTCCAGGGTGACTTCTTGAATAATAATAAAAGAAAAAAAAAACAAAAATTTTGGTTGTACATTTCCATGCAGCAATTCAGATTAGTAAGTACGTACCAGGAAATTTCAGCAAATGAGTGTTCCACAAAACACAATTCAGATTAGTAAGTACGTACCAGGAAATTTCAGCAAATGAGTGTTCCACAAAACAAAAATATTTAATAAGTGATGTGATACAGAAGGCCACTACTCAATTTTAAGAATTAACAAAGGAGACTGTTGAAAATTTCAACTATGTTTTCATCCTACCTAATCTTTCCGAGTAACTTTGTGTGGCTTCGAAAACACTGGCATTGTTCATTACTACCAGAAAAAAGGCTTATCGTCCTACCTTTTTCCTTCGAAAGAAAACTCTTGCGCTGGGACGAACAAAAAACGCATTAAGGAAATCCGTTCTTGCTCGTCTAGATTAGCACTTTTCACTCGTTTTCTCTTTTTTTTTATTACCCATCCACCGCATCCGCCCGGCAAGCATGTCGTTGAAACAAAACTTTCCGTTTTTCCGCGGTACTGCGCTGCCACCGCTGGACAGTGGAAAATAAGTGAGAATACGCGGTCAAAATGCCTTTCTCGGATTTATGACGTTGCTAGAAAACTGCGCTTAGCATAATTTTATTGGAATATATCTATGTAGTTGTGTTTTTTCCGTTTTCCTATCTTTTATTCTTGTTGTTTATTTTCCAAGTTTTCTACTTCGTGTTTCTATAATTCTGTTTGTTCACATTTCTGCTTCTCTTTCCTCCTGTTTCCTTCTCTCTTTATTATTCTATTATCTTACATTTCTGCCATTCTATCCTCATATCTTCCTGTAATACATTCTTTGTTTTCTTTCTTTTTCTCTCTTATTAATTATATTATCTTTTCAATTAAGAATTTTCCAATCTTCTTTATTCTATCTTCATGATTTTTTTTGTAGTTTTTGAATTCTAATCTCATTTTCGTGATCTGTTCCCACATTGTCCAACGTCTCGCCAGCCAACGTAGACAGCATAGAGAATGAAATAAAGCAGTCAACTGATGTGGAAGAGCCGGTCCTTCACTTGGTTTTGGACGGCCTTTTCAAACAAAATAAGGAGAATGAAAATCATTAGCAATCCACCTAGCGATAATGGTGGCACTGTCTTGGAACAAACTGGTTTATGGTAATGATATCTCTTTATGTCTGGCTTCAATCAAATCGATATCAGTAGGTAACAAGAATAGTCAAGATGTTTTGTTCCCGCAAAGAATAATGCATGGAAAAATACCTAGTTTGCTTTGCAAAGACAGAAAAGCTTATAAGTTTTCAAAAAAGAATCCTCCCGAATGAACATTTAACCTTTCTATAAATACTCTTTCACGAAAACCAAAAAAAAAAACACAGAAGGACATTGAATGAAAGCGAAAGGACGCCCATTGAGCGCAAAAAGAAAAGATTTCCTTTGAAAAGCAATTAAACATCGTTTAATGTAATGAGTTTTGGATTAAAGGAAACTCGGGTTTGGCGTCGGGGATCCACGTCGTCGCGTCATGAATTAAAATTGTGCGTCATTAATATTGTTTGATTCATTACCCCCGGCTCTACGTGTACGGTACGCTCACGCAGTGAGATGAATGATTTCACCGAAGATTACCTCCAGATGGAGCGGTGGGTGAAAAAAGTCGGCTCGTAGGAGGATTAAAGGGTGGCGAAAAGCTACTTTTTCGGTCGAGAGATGGATCACTGGCTTATGTTGATTATCTAGTAAAGCATAATTAGGAATGTATCATTTGTCGCTAATATGTAAGATGACTGAGCATGGAAAGATTCCTTCCAAGAATCTGGAAAGATTCCTTCCTGGCATCTGGAGAGATTCCGTCTAGGAATCCGGAAAGATTCCTTCCAGGAATTCGGAGAGATTCCTTCCAGGAATTCGGAGAGATTCCTTCCAGGAATTCGGAGAGATTCCTTCCAGGAATTCGGAGAGATTCCTTCCAGGAATTCGGAGAGATTCCTTCCAGGAATCTGGAGAGATTCCTTCCAGGAATCCGGAGAGATTCCTTCCAGGAATCCGGAGAGATTCCTTCCAGGAATCTGGAGAGATTCCTTCCAGGAATCCGGAGAGATTCCTTCCAGGAATCCGGAGAGATTCCTTCCAGGAATCCGGAGAGATTCCTTCCAGGAATCCGGAGAGATTCCTTCCAGGAATCCGGAGAGATTCCTTCCAGGAATCCGGAGAGATTCCTTCCAGGAATCCGGAGAGATTCCTTCCAGGAATCCGGAGAGATTCCTTCCAGGAATCCGGAGAGATTCCTTCCAGGAATCCGGAGAGATTCCTTCCAGGAATCCGGAGAGATTCCTTCCAGGAATCCGGAGAGATTTCTTCCAGGAATCCGGAGAGATTCCTTCCAGGAATCCGGAGAGATTCCTTCCAGGAATCCGGAGAGATTCCTTCCAGGAATCCGGAGAGATTCCTTCCAGGAATCCGGAGAGATTCCTTCCAGGAATCCGGAGAGATTCCTTCCAGGAATCCGGAGAGATTCCTTCCAGGAATCCGGAGAGATTCCTTCCAGGAATCCGGAGAGATTCCTTCCAGGAATCCGGAGAGATTCCTTCCAGGAATCCGGAGAGATTCCTTCCAGGAATCCGGAGAGATTCCTTCCAGGAATCCGGAGAGATTCCTTCCAGGAATCCGGAGAGATTCCTTCCAGGAATCCGGAGAGATTCCTTCCAGGAATCCGGAGAGATTCCTTCCAGGAATCCGGAGAGATTCCTTCCAGGAATCCGGAGAGATTCCTTCCAGGAATCCGGAGAGATTCCTTCCAGGAATCCGGAGAGATTCCTTCCAGGAATCCGGAGAGATTCCTTCCAGGAATCCGGAGAGATTCCTTCCAGGAATCCGGAGAGATTCCTTCCAGGAATCCGGAGAGATTCCTTCCAGGAATCCGGAGAGATTCCTTCCAGGAATCCGGAGAGATTCCTTCCAGGAATCCGGAGAGATTCCTTCCAGGAATCCGGAGAGATTCCTTCCAGGAATCCGGAGAGATTCCTTCCAGGAATCCGGAGAGATTCCTTCCAGGAATCCGGAGAGATTCCTTCCAGGAATCCGGAGAGATTCCTTCCAGGAATCCGGAGAGATTCCTTCCAGGAATCCGGAGAGATTCCTTCCAGGAATCCGGAGAGATTCCTTCCAGGAATCCGGAGAGATTCCTTCCAGGAATCCGGAGAGATTCCTTCCAGGAATCCGGAGAGATTCCTTCCAGGAATCCGGAGAGATTCCTTCCAGGAATCCGGAGAGATTCCTTCCAGGAATCCGGAGAGATTCCTTCCAGGAATCCGGAGAGATTCCTTCCAGGAATCCGGAGAGATTCCTTCCAGGAATCCGGAGAGATTCCTTCCAGGAATCCGGAGAGATTCCTTCCAGGAATCCGGAGAGATTCCTTCCAGGAATCCGGAGAGATTCCTTCCAGGAATCCGGAGAGATTCCTTCCAGGAATCCGGAGAGATTCCTTCCAGGAATCCGGAGAGATTCCTTCCAGGAATCCGGAGAGATTCCTTCCAGGAATCCGGAGAGATTCCTTCCAGGAATCCGGAGAGATTCCTTCCAGGAATCCGGAGAGATTCCTTCCAGGAATCCGGAGAGATTCCTTCCAGGAATCCGGAGAGATTCCTTCCAGGAATCCGGAGAGATTCCTTCCAGGAATCCGGAGAGATTCCTTCCAGGAATCCGGAGAGATTCCTTCCAGGAATCCGGAGAGATTCCTTCCAGGAATCCGGAGAGATTCCTTCCAGGAATCCGGAGAGATTCCTTCCAGGAATCCGGAGAGATTCCTTCCAGGAATCCGGAGAGATTCCTTCCAGGAATCCGGAGAGATTCCTTCCAGGAATCCGGAGAGATTCCTTCCAGGAATCCGGAGAGATTCCTTCCAGGAATCCGGAGAGATTCCTTCCAGGAATCCGGAGAGATTCCTTCCAGGAATCCGGAGAGATTCCTTCCAGGAATCCGGAGAGATTCCTTCCAGGAATCCGGAGAGATTCCTTCCAGGAATCCGGAGAGATTCCTTCCAGGAATCCGGAGAGATTCCTTCCAGGAATCCGGAGAGATTCCTTCCAGGAATCCGGAGAGATTCCTTCCAGGAATCCGGAGAGATTCCTTCCAGGAATCCGGAGAGATTCCTTCCAGGAATCCGGAGAGATTCCTTCCAGGAATCCGGAGAGATTCCTTCCAGGAATCCGGAGAGATTCCTTCCAGGAATCCGGAGAGATTCCTTCCAGGAATCCAGAGAGATTCCTTCCAGGAATCCGGAGAGATTCCTTCCAGGAATCCGGAGAGATTCCTTCCAGGAATCCGGAGAGATTCCTTCCAGGAATCCGAAAAGATTCCTTCCAGGAATCCGGAGAGATTCCTTCCAGGAATCCGGAGAGATTCCTTCCAGGAATCCGGAGAGATTCCTTCCAGGAATCCGGAGAGATTCCTTCCAGGAATCCTGAGAGATTCCTTCCAGGAATCCGGAGAGATTCCTTCCAGGAATCCGGAGAGATTCCTTCCAGGAATCCGGAGAGATTCCTTCCAGGAATCCGGAGAGATTCCTTCCAGGAATCCGGAGAGATTCCTTCCAGGAATCCGGAGAGATTCCTTCCAGGAATCCGGAGAGATTCCTTCCAGGAATCCGGAGAGATTCCTTCCAGGAATCCGGAGAGATTCCTTCCAGGAATCCGGAGAGATTCCTTCCAGGAATCCGGAGAGATTCCTTCCAGGAATCCGGAGAGATTCCTTCCAGGAATCCGGAGAGATTCCTTCCAGGAATCCGGAGAGATTCCTTCCAGGAATCCGGAGAGATTCCTTCCAGGAATCCGGAGAGATTCCTTCCAGGAATCCGGAGAGATTCCTTCCAGGAATCCGGAGAGATTCCTTCCAGGAATCCGGAGAGATTCCTTCCAGGAATCCGGAGAGATTCCTTCCAGGAATCCGGAGAGATTCCTTCCAGGAATCCGGAGAGATTCCTTCCAGGAATCCGGAGAGATTCCTTCCAGGAATCCGGAGAGATTCCTTCCAGGAATCCGGAGAGATTCCTTCCAGGAATCCGGAGAGATTCCTTCCAGGAATCCGGAGAGATTCCTTCCAGGAATCCGGAGAGATTCCTTCCAGGAATCCGGAGAGATTCCTTCCAGGAATCCAGAGAGATTCCTTCCAGGAATCCGGAGAGATTCCTTTCAGGAATCCGGAGAGATTCCTTCCAGGAATCCGGAGAGATTCCTTCCAGGAATCCGGAGAGATTCCTACCAGGAATCCGGAGAGATTCCTACCAGGAATCCGGAGAGATTCCTACCAGGAATCCGGAGAGATTCCTACCAGGAATCCGGAGAGATTCCTTCCAGGAATCCGGAGAGATTCCTTCCAGGAATCCGGAGAGATTCCTTCCAGGAATCCGGAGAGATTCCTTCCAGGAATCCGGAGAGATTCCTTCCAGGAATCCGGAGAGATTCCTTCCAGGAATTCGGAGAGATTCCTTCCAGGAATCCGGAGAGATTCCTTCCAGGAATCCGGAGAGATTCCTTCCAGGAATCCGGAGAGATTCCTTCCAGGAATCCGGAGAGATTCCTTCCAGGAATCCGGAGAGATTCCTTCCAGGAATCCGGAGAGATTCCTTCCAGGAATCCGGAGAGATTCCTTCCAGGAATCCGGAGAGATTCCTTCCAGGAATCCGGAGAGATTCCTTCCAGGAATCCGGAGAGATTCCTTCCAGGAATCCGGAGAGATTCCTTCCAGGAATCCGGAGAGATTCCTTCCAGGAATCCGGAGAGATTCCTTCCAGGAATCCGGAGAGATTCCGTCCAGGAATCCGGAGAGATTCCTTCCAGGAATCCGGAGATTCCTTCCAGGAATCCGGAGATTCCTTCCAGGAATCCGGAGAGATTCCTTCCAGGAATCCGGAGAGATTCCTTCCAGGAATCCGGAGAGATTCCTTCCAGGAATCCGGAGAGATTCTTTCCAGGAATCCGGAGAGATTCCTTCCAGGAATCCGGAGAGATTCCTTCCAGGAATCCGGAGAGATTCCTTCCAGGAATCCGGAGAGATTCCTTCCACGAATCCGGAGAGATGCCTTCCAGGAATCCGGAGAGATTCCTTCCAGGAATCCGGAGAGATTCCTTCCAGGAATCCGGAGAGATTCCTTCCAGGAATCCGGAGAGATTCCTTCCAGGAATCCGGAGAGATGCCTTCCAGGAATCCGGAGAGATGCCTTCCAGGAATCCGGAGAGATTCCTTCCAGGAATCCAGGAGAGATTCCTTCCAGGAATCCGGAGAGATTCCTTCCAGGAATCCGGAGAGATTCCTTCCAGGAATCCGGAGAGATTCCTTCCAGGAATCCGGAGAGATTCCTTCCAGGAATCCGGAGAGATTCCTTCCAGGAATCCGGAGAGATTCCTTCCAGGAATCCGGAGAGATTCCTTCCAGGAATCCGGAGAGATTCCTTCCAGGAATCCGGAGAGATTCCTTCCAGGAATCCAGGAGAGATTCCTTCCAGGAATCCAGGAGAGATTCCTTCCAGGAATCCAGGAGAGATTCCTTCCAGGAATCCAGGAGAGATTCCTTCCAGGAATCCAGGAGAGATTCCTTCCAGGAATCCAGGAGAGATTCCTTCCAGGAATCCAGGAGAGATTCCTTCCAGGAATCCAGGAGAGATTCCTTCCAGGAATCCAGGAGAGATTCCTTCCAGGAATCCAGGAGAGATTCCTTCCAGGAATCCAGGAGAGATTCCTTCCAGGAATCCAGGAGAGATTCCTTCCAGGAATCCAGGAGAGATTCCTTCCAGGAATCCAGGAGAGATTCCTTCCAGGAATCCAGGAGAGATTCCTTCCAGGAATCCAGGAGAGATTCCTTCCAGGAATCCAGGAGAGATTCCTTCCAGGAATCCAGGAGAGATTCCTTCCAGGAATCCAGGAGAGATTCCTTCCAGGAATCCAGGAGAGATTCCTTCCAGGAATCCAGGAGAGATTCCTTCCAGGAATCCAGGAGAGATTCCTTCCAGGAATCCAGGAGAGATTCCTTCCAGGAATCCAGGAGAGATTCCTTCCAGGAATCCAGGAGAGATTCCTTCCAGGAATCCAGGAGAGATTCCTTCCAGGAATCCAGGAGAGATTCCTTCCAGGAATCCAGGAGAGATTCCTTCCAGGAATCCAGGAGAGATTCCTTCCAGGAATCCAGGAGAGATTCCTTCCAGGAATCCGGAGAGATTCCTTCCAGGAATCCGGAGAGATTCCTTCCAGGAATCCGGAGAGATTCCTTCCAGGAATCCGGAGAGATTCCTTCCAGGAATCCGGAGAGATTCCTTCCAGGAATCCGGAGAGATTCCTTCCAGGAATCCGGAGAGATTCCTTCCAGGAATCCGGAGAGATTCCTTCCAGGAATCCGGAGAGATTCCTTCCAGGAATCCGGAGAGATTCCTTCCAGGAATCCGGAGAGATTCCTTCCAGGAATCCGGAGAGATTCCTTCCAGGAATCCGGAGAGATTCCTTCCAGGAATCCGGAGAGATTCCTTCCAGGAATCCGGAGAGATTCCTTCCAGGAATCCGGAGAGATTCCTTCCAGGAATCCGGAGAGATTCCTTCCAGGAATCCGGAGAGATTCCTTCCAGGAATCCGGAGAGATTCCTTCCAGGAATCCGGAGAGATTCCTTCCAGGAATCCGGAGAGATTCCTTCCAGGAATCCGGAGAGATTCCTTCCAGGAATCCGGAGAGATTCCTTCCAGGAATCCGGAGAGATTCCTTCCAGGAATCCGGAGAGATTCCTCCCAGGAATCCGGAGAGATTCCTTCCAGGAATCCGGAGAGATTCCTTCCAGGAATCCGGAGAGATTCCTTTTAGGAATTTGGAGAGATCTGGAGAGTTCTGGAGAGAGAAAAATCTTTAGAGAGAGTTCTCCCAGGTATCTGGAGAGATTTTCCCAGAAATCTGGAGAGATTGTTCCATGATTTTGTAGAAATTCACTCCAGGAATCCAGAAATAAATCTGGATGGGTTCTTCTATCGAATTTGGCTACATTTTCTACATAAACTGGTAAGATTTTTACAGGTATCTGAAAAGATTCCTTATAATAATCTGAAGAGATTCCCCTTGTACCTGCAAAGATTTTTTTAAATGAATCTACTGAGATTGTTCGATGAAATGTTCTTAAAAATGTCTATTTTTAAGATGGAATTTGAAGAGATTCAAAGATGTTATCTGTAATGTAATCTGTAAATGTAATCAAAGATGTAAACGTGTTACTTTGAAGTAATTTGTAGAAAATTATTTTTGATCCTGTAGAGATTTCTCACGTATTCATTAAAGTTTAACCTTAATTCAAATTCGTATTGCTGACTGAATGATGAAATTTATTTTACCCTTCTTCGCGATAATATTGTTCTCGAAAACTAGTGCTCAAACTAGAACTTTTCATGCCTCAGCAATACCTCAAATCAGATAGCTTGAATCCACACAACTTCCTTTCTGGTACATTCAACCACGACGCAACCGGTAACTTATTCCATACATCAAAAACCAAGCCGCAAGGCCAAAATCTCTCCAATCGCACTTATCAGTCAAATTTCAGACAGCCCCCGCCCTAAGCAAGACCGAGCAAAGACAGCAGCGTGACAGCCATCTCCAGAATGAACTTCGCCTCTCCCTGCCCGACCCGCATCACTCTGGCGCACGTTACATGGCCCCTAAATGGGCTGCAAATGACAATCGCCGAGAAAGCCTTTCTCGATTCGGTCATGGGGATCCGTTTCCTCCAACTACGTGCGAACGTACGTTGGTACGTTGGGCTAGGTCTCGGAAAATACCACCATGCACACCCATGTGCCAAATCATTTAGCGTGGTTGCTGATAAGGAGTTGCTTGTCTAAGTCTCTGCCGGAATGGTGGCACTGGTGCAAACGCCCGAATTCTGTTCGTCCGAATGATAACCGGTAGAATTTTGGAAACTTATGTAATACATACAATTCTGCATGTTATATTTATTTGCCCAGCAATCCATTACGTACGAGTATTGTCGCAGTTTTGAGTTGCATGCCATTTAAATTTACGTAAAACCTTCGCATATCATTCCGACTCTTGCTCTCATGTGCTTCGGCTGTTATTGTTTCTTTGTATCGCTTGTACTTCCTGCAGGGTTTTGTAATATATAAAATTTCCAAAAACTTTCTAAAATAATACCAAACCTCGTACAGTTCATAATTGCACAGTTGCTTCTTTCGTAGGCCCATGCATTACTAACAATACTTAACTCATTGCATTCGGTAGTTCGTCATTCTGACTAATGGAATTCTACCATCCTGTTTCAGAACCCCTAAGCCGGTATCAAATGTGTGACTTTGTGAGGATGTGCCTGCTCGCTTCGTAGCTGGGGTGGAAATTAATCATGTGGTAACTTGGGGCGTAATTGGATGGTTACCGTGCGTAGGAGGAAACTGTTTCTCGCTCTATCGCACTATTTAGCGCAGTCACATACCACCCGCCTGCGTTGGTACTGTAGCTGTAGTAGCAGCGACGAAGTGGAATTAGTTCGCAAATATTGTGCCTGTCATTTGCAGCTATAATCCACGCTAGAGCGATCATTATTCGCCGGAATCATGAATATTGATCCCCTTTGATGTTCGGATTCTGCGTGATGCTTTCGCTAATTCCCAGTAAATGACTTCGGAAACATTCGGAGATGGAAAAAGTTTCCATAACATTTGCGGGATTCCGCTTGCGGTGTGGTATTCCATTGTGATAATGAATCTTTCCACTTCGAGGGATCGCTCTGTGTCCACAAAGGTATTGGATGGGTTTTCCGAGTACAATTTAGGATAATTAAATGTTGATACGAGGCGAGGATTTAGTTCCGACACATCTTGAAAGGAATATTTTCCAACCGCAATCAAATTTCTCAAAGGTTATATCTTTCTTGCAGCACCATACACCAGACAATTATCGAAATAGCAGAAGCCCAGCATAGTTAAAGTAATCAAATTCAGAATTTAACTAATACACTCACAAAAGAATCTTCTCAAAGTTCGGCATCCCGTTATACCGACTCGTTCAACGCGATAACCTCCCAGCAAGGTTGAATAATTTTAATTGCCATCATTCACCGTCTTTTACGGTCCGTTTTTTCTCCTTTGGGGAGCCGCTCATCACCATCGTAACGTCCTAAAACAAATTAAGGCCACATAATGTCAATTGCACTCATCTGGGAAAAAACAAAAACCCTCGTAAAGTTGCTCGATTTCTTCGTAAAACCATTTCTTGGCCGTCGCCTCGCGTTGCCTTCTTCGTTGTCCCTTTTTCCGACCGATTTCGCACTGGACCTGAAGGTCTTGCTTCTTACAGCAGTCGTTGTGATTGTTTCTATTACTTTCTTTTTCAGCTGTTGTACTCAATGACATGGTCGGATGGCGCCCATTTGAGCCTAATCAGTGTTTGATACCTTCTGATACTGGGTGATCCCTAGTGGAGAAACATTAAGAAGTAAAACAAAAGTAGGGGTGGTGGGGGTAAAGTGGACAGGGTACAGTTTCATGGCTTTTATTGTTTTTCAACATGTTTTAACGATTGAAGCTTATGCCTGAGCATGAATCATTATACTTTTGCTGATCTTGAACATTGAAATCAAATAAACCTCTTTAAAATGACAAAATCTTTAAAAATCACGTGAATAATCGGAAATGATGTAAAATCTGCTTAACATGGCTAAGGTTTTCTCGTAAGTTATTTTCAAATTATTACAAGTTTTACATCCTAAACCAATGAAGACCAAGTAGAAGACTATATTTGACCGAAAAAAAATTGAGTTTTGTGAAAAAAAAAAAAAATATTTTGGAATTAATTTTAACATAATCACCTTGGGGGTAAAATGGACAATCGGTTCAAATTTCACCAAAATTTCATATTTTTTTATGTAAACTCCAGAATCATCAGCCATCATACATATCGTGAGATAGTTGAAGTAAAAAGTTATTAAAAAATATTTGGTATCAACAAAATATAATTTTCAACCAAAAAAGTGCTTGTTTTTTACACTATTTTTACGATAATTATTTAAGTGTGTTTCAAAGTTTGTATTAAAAATTTTAAAGCAACTGTAGTGGAATTTTCCACAACATCTTTTTCTGCATCGCAAATTTATTATTTCCCACGAGAAATAATGAATTATGCTTAGCTTAACGACAACGTGCCGACTTTTGGTTACCTGACCGGCCGATGTCATCTAACACCCCATGCGCGGCTCGAATTGACCACGCAGCATTAATACGTGTGAACATTCTTTCCTCAGGTAATGTGTAACTTTTCTAACTAATAAAAATCATTCATTCAATGTCCAACAAGCAAAGTGTATACATCGTGTCCTGATGACAGACCCGTGCGCCTTCTCCATTAATGTTCGCGAAGTACAGTACATGGCTGACCGTTGACCCGCGCCTTCTCCGTGATTAGTGAATTAGTGAAGCATGGTTCAGAAAGACTAAAGTGCAAAAAGGAACTAATAAGCCCCAGCGAATTCGAAAAACGACTTTCGCGGTGAACCTAGGTGAAGATATTTAAGCAAGTGCATCGTTTTAGATTACGCCAAGTCAATTATCAACGTTAAATTCCAGTTGATAACGTGAGATGAACAGTGTACGAAACCAGGATTCCAGAGAATCAGTTATGTTTATATTTTGAGTCGCTGATGGACAATTCAAACTAGGTGTATAAACACAACAGTTGGGTGTCGCAAATGTGTTACTGCAGCATGAACAAGTGAAACCTTGGATTCCAGATGATCAGTGATGTTTATATTTTGAGTCGCTGCTACATCGAGTACAGACACAACAATTGAGTGCAGTGGATATGTTACTACAATTTCGTGTGGATCCGATCTCAGCAGTAAAACCGAAGCAGTGTGCAGGGGGCACAAATGGCAACTTGGATGATAGTTGTTTGCAGCTCATGCACCACGGGATCCCGAGCAGAAGAAAATAACAACTAAATAACAGATCAAGGTATTTAGTCTTTAATACTATCATACCATGATGTACCCTTCATTAGGTGGTAATAAGAGGCAAAATAACAAAACCGAATACCATGATTTTGTATGAATAACACCTGAAAAATAACAAGCTTTGTTATTTCAATAATGAATGCATACCTAAAATTTCAATCAAACTGTCCAGTGCCAAATTTGTTATCCGAAAGGTATTGAATAACAAATAAATAACAATCCTTACTATTCAATTGAACATTGTTTCGATAGCTCTATTTGTTATGAAGCAGGTATTGCATAACATATAAATAACAACCCTTATTATCAAATTGTACATTTTATCGATAGTTCGTTTTGTTATCGAGAAGGTATTCGATAACAAAATAATAACTACCTTAACTATTAAAACTAATATTTTACGGATAATTCAATTTGCTATTGAGTAGGCATTTGTTAACAAATAAATAATAATTCATATATGTATACCGTGTACCCCCGTTGGTTTGACCGCATCTAATCTGAACACTTTTTAATTTGACCCCCTCTAATCTGCACATCGTTCAAACTAAAAATGGTTCGAACGTCATTCTGCTCATGAAACAGGGTGAAACGGAACGCAAAATCAAAACAAAACAGCAAAAAGGGTTACCATCAGTGTGTTTTTCGATACCCACAGGGTTACTAGAAGTTCAAATTAAAGATGAGCCCCGTTGGTTTGCATGAGATGGCGTTCAAACCAACGGGGGTAGACGGTATATTTTTATCTGAATTAACAAAATTTTTAGTCCGAGCTGAACTTGGCACCCACGACTTTACTTCCCTTACGAAAGCAGAACTAAATTTTTTGTGAGATTGTCAAGAATGGGATTTAGTTCAGATCCTCGTAATGAGTGTAGAATTAGCATCTAAGTTAAAATACACAAAAATAAAAACAAAAAAAAAAAGATCCTCGTAATCTCAACTTTCACATTTTTTTTTCTGTATTAACGAGATTTTTAGCCCTTGGCTAGTTCATCTCGGGACCCACGCTTTACTTCCCTTCCGAAGGAAGAACTCACATTTTGCGAGTTTGTCGGGAGTGGGATTCGATCCCAGGTCCTCGGCGTGATAGTCACGTGCTTCAACCATCACACCAGATCCGCTCCACAACTTTCACATTAATCTCAGCTGTACTCTTGAAAGTTAGTTCATTGTACAAATAGGATAAGGGTGATAAAACTCCATCAGCTTTCATTTTATGTACAGAAGTCATTTCACGTTACTTAAAGCAAAATTTAGCTTAGCTTAGCTTAGACTGACTGTACATGTCAATGGTTGCTCCTCCGTGATCGATCTGAACTGGTATGAATTGCACTGAGATCTAACTGAATAATGGGTTGGGACACTCCACTTATTTTCAAAGTGAATTTAAGCAGCTCATGCATCTTTGGATCAATACCGGCACCGGCCAAGTATTTACAGTCAGTTGGGAAAGGAAAGGAATGTGATGGTTGTTGCTTCTAGAGATCGAGAGTCCCACAACCAGCACGGATGGGGTATTTGTTAGTAAGCTAGGATGTGAGATCTGGGAGCCACCTTTGGTCGGCGATGCGATCCATGGATAGGGGATATATTTAGGTGAAATACTGACTGAAAGAGAAGCGGCGCAGTTTGCTTGGTTGCATAACTTGTAGGCGTTATATGATAGATTGGCACAGTGCTCTGCAAGTTGAAAGGAAGGTAAACGGCTTATTCAACCCGTTTCTGTTCTAGCGATGATCAAGAACTTATGAATATACATGAGTTGTATATGAAGAAAAGAGAGAAAGTATACAGAAAGATGGGCCAGGAATTGAACCAAGGACCTTCTGTATACGGAATCAGCAGCTGTAGCCACTAGACCACCAAAAGTGACCGATCGAAATGTCTACTCACCAAGACGCCAGACCATACCTCGCTTCTTTCCTATCGTGTTGTAGAAATATTGTGGCGTGATAACGATTTTCCAATTCGTCGTATCGCACAAGATAGATTTCCGTAGTCATCGTTAGACCAAATTAAACGTCAAACCTCTGAGTGCCGGTGAGCCACTTCCATTGGCGATTTGTTACCTAAAAATAAGAAAGGACATCCCAAAACCCAAATTGAATTCCCCCTTACCCGTTTGCTGGTGGTTCGCCATCAAGCCGCAATGTGCCCAAGCCCTAACCAGCTTTCGCTGATGAAAGGCCCCCCTTTATTTTTGTGGACGGCGGTGCCTTGTTCAGCTGGCTACGGGATTTTGCATCGTTAGCCTGAACCGTCCACGAGGGGTAGCTAATGGGCACTCCAGTTTACGCTGGTATCTGTCCGGCTATTTTGAAGATGGCGAACAATAGGCACTTTGATCCTCCACGGTGCAGTTCCATCGCAGAGTAACCATTTTGACCTGCCTAGTCTCATCTTGAAATTGCGCCGCTTCCAGAGTACTTCATTTACCGAGGCCACTTCGATTAACGTGCTGCAAAAAGAACAACTGCAGGAATTTATTTTTTTTAAACGCATTTGTAAAACACTGTGCAATACGCGTGAAAGGGAGCGGACCTGGTGGATCTTGGGTGGGATGGTTATAACACAAGATTATCATGCCAAGGACCTGGGATCGAAACCCAAGGAGAATACATTTTACTAAGGTGGCGCAGATAAACATTGCAAACCACTGGTTGTCTCTTCCACTCTTCTGGTGTTCTTATGCAACTAAAATAGTCACGTCACAGTTCCATAAGAACACCAGAAGAATGGAAGAGACAACCAGTGGTTTGCAATGTTTATCTGCGCCACCTTAGTAAAATGTATTCTCCTTGATCGAAACCCACTACCGACATACTCATAAAATGTGGGTTCTTTCTTCGAAAGGGGAGTGATAAATTCCAGGTGGCAGCAGCGTACCTTCGAACTCTCGAATAAGGAACAAAATACACTCGTTTTTTTTTTGCACGGGTCGTTGTTTTAGTCAATTTTCAACCAATTAACTTGATTTTTTTGTACACAGATAGTACTCATCGTGCCTACATGTGTACAAAATCGGATCGAAATTGACTGAGTTATAACAAAAACCCGACCCGTTCAAAAAAAACGGTTGTATTTGTGACGAATCCTATAATGGACCCCGCGAAAGGGGAGGGGTACATTATAGGCAACGCTAATGCAACACGTTGTATATTTTACGTTCTTTCACTTTTAGGCAATCCCGACAATCCATCAAGAAAACACTGCTAAAAATGGTTCATACAAATATTACGTAACTCCTCCAGACCCCCCCCCACCTCCACCACGTAACAAATTTTGCATGAGAAATTTTCAATATTATTTGTATGAAGCCCTATCCTTGACCTGAGCAAAAGTTGTAATAACTAACAGGCTGCCGTTTTCTACATAAATAAATTACAAAAAAAAATGAAGCATAACACAGCGCTAGACGCCCTTCCTCCCCCATTAGCGTTTATTTGAACAAACCCAAAGTTGCTGAATTAGGCTTCGGTAGCTTAGGGATTCCATTACTAGTACCCAAACCCTATAATCGTTTTTTTATTCGTGTAGAATTAGCTCTCGTTAGCTCAAATTACAAATTAAAAAAAAATACCTAGGTTTAAATCGCTAAATAAAAAAAAAACACAGCCACCGTCAACCCTAGAGTCTGTCTAATTAGAGTCTGGCGGACTGTCACTTTCGACCGGAGCCAATCGAGCATGACGTCCCGGTGTAGCATTAAATGCTAAATTAAATAAATTTTATCGGCGAGGACACTATGACGTCATGCTCGTTTGGCTCCGGTCGAAAGTGACAGTCCGCCAATCTCTAACTAGACACTCTCGTCCACCCCTCTAGTGACGACATTACCACTACCATGAATTTATGGAGGGAAAACAAAAGAAAACATTACTTAATTCAGCTGTTGAAAATCAGAGATTTTTCACGCGCGAACCACTCGCTACCCAACGCACTGTGACCGACGTTATGCCTGGTTTAGACTGTTCAATTGAAACGAGCATGTGAGTTGCAAACTTCTCAAACATGTTCTATCCAATGGAATGATGTGTTTAGACTGAGCAAATGACTTGAGTGTTCACTTGAATGCTCTTGAATGCATCTCAGTTGTAGCAAGTGTTTACATTGTTCAACTCGTGCGATGCGTAAGCAAACTGAATTGAATTCAGCTCATTTGACAGATGTCTTGAATTCAACTCACATGAATCGCGTGTTCAGACGGGGCAAGTGAGATGATTTCGTTTGACTTGAACAAAAAAGTTGAACATGTTCAACTTTCGTTCAAGTCAAGTCAGTTGCTCAACTGAGATGAACGGTGGTGTTTACACGTTCAATTCGCATTCAGTTGGGCATTTTCCATTGACTTGAATCAAGCCACTTGCTCCATGTAAACCAGGCATTAGTTCCGGAAGGTTTCGTTTCGCAAAAACTACCATCTCCAACTTACCGATCGTAAATATTGGTCGCGCCCGGCAAATTTCCAGCATTTGATTTACAACTGGAACGGCTCCACTTCCAGTCTCTGGTAACCCGTCTCGCCGTCCTCCACGGATACCTGGTGGTCCTTCGTCCGCCTGTTCGCCCGGATGTTTTCCACTTTTGTTCCTGGACACTGCTCCGATGGGAATCACCCACCGAACAACACAACAATACAAATCTCAATGTTTTCATTTGCCACTGCTCGCGCTTCTCACCGATCTGCACTGCACACTGACGTATAATTCTTGCGTAACATTAGAAATGGGCCTGTCCCAAAACGTAAAACATTGGAAAAATTAAAAAAGCGGTGTTGACTGTTTTTATTATTATACAAGCCAGCGGGCACGTATGTGGCAACCCTAATCCCACCTAATGCATCTGACAGGAGCCAACATCTATCGTGTATCCACAATGGAATCCATTGTGGATACACAAATGTTTACATACTGATGTTGGATTCTTAAAAATGGCGGCCTGGCACCCTGGTGCCAGCGGGTTTAGATTTTGACGTTCCTTGAATGAAAATCGATGCGGGTCCGTTGCTGTCCTCACCACGCGATATCAAAGAAATCCTAACCGCTCGCCTGTAATATTTACCGATCGCAGTGATAACCGCCTGCGGGAAAGTGGTTTCAATGTGTACGTGTTTGGGAGAGGCCAATTTTTAATGTTTCGCGAGATGTTCAGTGTGTGTGGAGAGCAATGAAAACATTGAAATTATTGAATGCTGTAATGTGAAAACATCCGGCTGGAGGATTCACTAGTCCGTGTGGGGCGGCGAAGCGGTTTTCCAAGATTTGGAAGAAAATCTGAATGTGCTGGAGCAGAACTGCAGTATGCGGCACACTGTGTGCCGTGGTCCAAGAATATATCGGAATCGACCGGTGAGTTTGAGGTGGGTTGGATGGTTTTAGTTGGAACTCATGTGACAGGAATCATCTTCCAAATGTATTGTTCGTAAGTTGAAAATCGGAGTTTTTGACACGCGAAAAACCATTCTTCTCCTAAACCGCGCGTTGGCAATAGGGCGTTGAATAGAGACCAGGTCCGCTGTTCAGCGTACTATGTCCGACGTTAGGTTTCCCGTAAAGATTTGGAGAAAAGATGATTGTCGCATGTGGGAAAACTTCGGTTTTCAACTGCGACGACAACATTGTTCGCGTAATTAGACATAGGAATTTTTGACACGAGAAATTATTTTTTCTTAATCTGTATGTTGACATTGTGAGCTGAGTAGCGGATTAGATTCACAATCCTGAGTACTAGGGCTAGCTGGGGCAAAATTAGCACGAGCACGCTAAATTTTCATATTAAATTTCCAAATATTAAACACGAATTTGAAATGGAACAATATTTATCTTCATACAATAAATCAAAGACGAAACATAAAAAACCTAGATTAATCCACCTAGTGGTGATAGTGCCTTTCTCGTCGAATATGTACTCAAGAGCCATAAGCCGAAGTGTTCCTGAATTCTGAGAATACTCTAGAACGTAACAAATCTCATCTTCTTCTTTTATCACAGTTCTCGTTGACTTTTTACGGCATCATCAGCATCGGCAGCCATGTTGGATTTGTGGCTCGAAATTTCAAAGTGATAATTCTTTGCCACCAAAGTGAATATTCGTATGAAAAAGTATCATCCTATATGCTCAGTCACAGTGATTGCGATGATACTTTTTCTTATACGAGGCAAACAATCATTGAAAAGCAAAAAGTCAATGATTCGTTCGAAAGCTTAGTGATGCATCATGGCACCTTAACAATGGGGGAGTAGAGTTGATAAATAATTAATGTATTTGATGAAAAACTACCCAAACAATGAGCAAATCCGCTTAACTCATTGGATTTAGTAATAAATTTTCTGGGCTCTAATTTCACTTTAAAATAAAAAATTTATTGGTTGACCTATTTATTTGGGCCCTTCCTCAAAATGATGAATTCTGAATAAAATTTCCAAGGGGGACCCCTCTCGACTTAAGAGAAAATCGAAATTTGTGTCAGCCTTATTCAGAAAAGCAACAATTATATCAAAGCCAAAATCGAATTTGAAAACTTATTGATGGCTTATATTCCGAAGTTATGTATTATGTTAAACGTATAAGCAGAGCTGAAAAATATCAAACCTCTCAGTTGACTGCTTGACCACCTTCACTAGCACTGGATGCCGAACATTATCAAGATATTTCGGCAATTTTTTCTCTGCACACTTTAGCCTTTATTTAATTATCATTGCATTGGTTATAAGAGTTATGTAACATTTGACAAAAAAAAGTGCAAGCTAGTGAAATTTCTCATAATAAAACCCATTCAAATTTCAACCGTGTAACAGAGCGCGAGAGCTCAACCAGTTGCATCTAAATTGTGCCTAGTAATTTCAACCGCAAAAGGGGATTGAAGCTATAAAATTAAAATTTCCCCTTACAACGTTAATTCATCTTACTGTATAATTACGTCTCAGGAATCTAAAACGGTGTGATTTGACAAGATCGCTTTAATTTTTATTAAGATTTTGTTCTTTTACGCATATTTGCATTGATTTTGTTCACTTTCGTAATTTCAGCGATGCATTCAATCCTGATTCTGCAACACTGCTGGCCATCTTAGGTGTGGTCAGAGACTATTTTCTTGCTGCCGGTTTATCTGGTTATCCAACATTTTTGATGATTTGATGTGCATATGAGGGTTTGGTTCACTTTTTTAACTGGCCACTTCCGGCGGGACACCTGGAACCGGTTCCGGAACACAACCGGTTCAGATATGTGTGGATTGATTGGTAATTATCGGTGACAAACATCGGAAACAGCTTGTTAAGCGTTACGCGTTTCGACCTACTATTCTTCGGTCATCGTCAGACGCATTCAGTTGGATTCACCCCTTCAACTTCGTCAGTTTAATACAGTACGGACCCGATTTTGTCAGCCCCATTTTGCGACGAACTTTTTGTTATCATTAACTAGCGGTCAAACTTTGACCTATTTATTTAAGATCATTATCAAACTACTGCTGTAAGGCAGATCATAGAGGGATAAAAAGTGTCAGTATCTGTTTAGATTTTTAAGGGGAGCAAAAAATGTGTTCCGGAAAGGGGCTGACAAAATCGGGTCACTTATGTATCCATATAAGTGGTTCAGATATGGTCTGAAACTATTTTCCTTCTTACCGTTCATCTGGTTATCGAAAAAGCCGCTCTTTGATATGTCGCATGCATGGGTTTGGTTCACTTTTTTAATTGGCCACTTCCGGCGGGATACCTGGAACCGGTTCCGGAACACAACCGGTTCAGATGAAACTATTTTCCTGCCTACCGTTCATCTGGTTATCGAAAAAGCTGCTCTTTGATGCGTCGCATGCATGGGTTTGGTTCAATATTTTTATTGGCCACTTCCGGCAGGACACCCGGAACCGGTTCCGGAACACTACCGGTTCAAATATGGTCTGAAACTACTTTTCTGCTTACCATTCAACTGGTTATCGAAAAAGCCGCTATTTGATGTGTCGCATGCATGGGTTATGTTCACTTTTATATTTGGCCACTTCCGGCAGGACACTCGGAACCGGTTCCGGAACACTACCGGTTCAGATATAGTCTGACACTATTTCCCTACTTCCCGTTCATCAGATAATCGAAAATGCCGTGGTTTGATGGGTCGCATGCATGGGTTTGTTGCATTTTCATATCTGGCCCCTTCCTGGGGTACCGGTCTGGAACGCCTAAATGGCCATAACTCCGGAACGGCTGGACCGATCCGAACCATTTTCAATAGGAAACAATGGGACCAGATTCCGCGTCGAATGAACCGTCGGTCGTTAAAATCGTTTGATGTTTACTATCTAAAAGTTAGGTGACCTTTTTTGTACACACACACACACACACATACGCACACACATACATACACACACACACACACACATACACACACACAGACATCATCTTAGCTCGTCGAGCTGAGTCGATTGGTATATAACACTTGACCCCTCCGGAGGCTCTATCAAATTTTCGTTTTTGGAGTGAACATATAGCCTTTCGGTACACCTTGGTGTACGAGAAAGGCAAAAACGTCAACATTTTAGTTATTTGGATTTTTTTTTTCAATCTGTTTTAGTATAACTTGCTGTGATTTTTCAGCAGGCTTCACAGAAATTACTTAAAATATTTTAATTCATTCTACTTTAAAAATGCTTCTGAAAAAAAAATCAAGGGTTTCCTTTAAAAATAGAAACTAATTCTCGTTTAGGAGTTTGTATTCAAAAACTATTTTTCGATAATTTTCTTCGATTTTGTTTTACTTTCGTAGTAACTTTAAATCTTTTAATACCATGTATGTTTCCAGGAATGTTGGTTATTCGTCTTTAATTATTAATTAACATTTATTAATATAAATATGTAGATACATTAATTCTTTATGTAAAGAGAACTAATTTTATAGTTTT
Organism: Aedes albopictus; assembly: GCF_035046485.1. Classification (NCBI taxonomy): domain Eukaryota; kingdom Metazoa; phylum Arthropoda; class Insecta; order Diptera; family Culicidae; genus Aedes; species Aedes albopictus. Next base: position 474,343,808 of record NC_085137.1, on the reverse strand, counting down.
GTTATTTAGTAAAAAAATGACTTCAAAATTTCCCAAAATTTTATTGTGTACTTCTCGGAAAATGCTGAATTAATTTATCGACTTTTCAATTTCCTTAAAACATTTGCGTCGTGTCCACTAAACAGCATACTGTGTTTTAATATCAGCGCTAGTTGTTCACCTATTATTACTGCTAAATCAACGAATAACATATCAATACCAACCTTTGCTCTGATACCTCAAATTGTTATTGTGATGTTCTCCTTACATTTTGTATGATAGCATCACAATAACAGTTTTTGGTATTAGAGCAAAGGTTGGTATTGATATGTTATTAATTAGGTATTCCCTTCTGCTCGGGATGCCGTTCCAGCTGACAGTAAAGCTAAGTACCATTATAAATGAAATAGTTCAAAAATTTAAAAATTGTGCGTTGTGATACCATTCAAGTTTACATTCAGGTAATGGATTTTCCTTTCTAACAATTTGAAAAGCAATCGTCAGTTTCTTATAATTTGAATAATATTATCAATGAATCAGTTCGAAAAGTTAAAAAAAAGCTTCATTCAAACTTGAAAAAATCCATACATAATAAAATTTCGGACAAAACCTTGCAAGCAAAACTTGACATAAGCACTGCGTTGTACAACGAAATAGAAGCATTTTTAAAGGAAAATTGTGCGATTTTGGAGGAAACAGTTTTTACTAATATATGTAAAAACTCGCGTCTCTTTAATTACGAAATACAACAAATTGTTAATCAAAAATTGCTGAAAACAAAATACAAAATAATTTAAATTCGTCCAGTAGACACAGTTTGAAACGCGTTGCTAAGACTACGGTATTGTGTTCGCAGTTGCTGTTAGGCACAAGAAGAAAGAATCTACACAAATCCCCTCATCATCATTCTAAACATAAGAAACGTTCAAATTCTACACAGCCTTTGACCATCGCTCCAAACACAGCAATGGCCTTCAATATTGCTACTGCTGCGCAGCTAGCGCAGTTGATTCCAGCATTCGACGGTAAGCCGTCAGGATCAAAATCATTTATAGATGCGGTGGAATTAACTAAAACGATAGTGGCAGAGGCAAACCACGCGAGTGCAATACAATTGGTACTTACGAAATTGACAGGAAGAGCAAGAGATTTATTCTCTGTAGCTCCTGCAACTTTAGATGAAATTATCCAGAAAATTAGGGATAATTGTAGCGAAACCGGATCATGCGATTTAGCCGCAGCCAATTTGAAAAATTTGAAATTAAAGAAAACTGATGATATGGTAAATTTTTCAAAAGATGTCGAAAATCTTTGTGAAAACCTTGCTCAAGCGTACATTCGAGAGCAAGTTCCAGGAGATGTAGCTAAGAAATTGGCCCAAAAGCAAGCGATACAGACGCTAATTTCAAATTCACACAATTCTGAAACTAAAATAATGTTAAAAGTTGGCAAATTTACCACGGTACAAGAAGCCCTGAATGTTATGGTGGAAAATGAGCAAACAAGCCAAGGATCTACAGCATCAATTTTGCATGCTAATGTTAATGAAAGGAAAAATCACCGATACCCCAACAATGGTCGTGGTTATCAACAAAATTATGGATATAGGACACCAAACAACCGGCCAACAAATTTCTATGGAAATCGCGGAAGATTCACTTCCCGCGGTAGAGGATTTCATCGCAGAGGTGGTTTTCGTAATGGCCAAAATCAGTTTTACAGAAATTATGGTCCAAACAACTCAAATAATCAGTTAAATGGTAGCTCAAGAGTGTTTTATGCTACTGAGTTTCCTCCACAGCAACATGAACAGGTCAGGGTCATTTCAACTGGGCACGTACATCAACAGGCAGACCCTTTAGTCGCTCCACAGATTCAAGGTCAAAATAATGTACAACATTTTTTAGGACAACCGTTCGGGGAGCGTACGCAATAAGTGTATCAGCTTCTAACTTTGTATGCTTGATGATTGAAGCATCTGGTACACAGTGCTCGTTAATGGTAGATTGTGGATCTGAAATTTCAGTCATCAAAGCACATAAAATTAAACCATCCCAAATTTATTTCCCAAATAATAAATGTGAAATAACAGGAATTGGAAGTGGAAAAATATCTACTTTAGGTGATACTATTACAAATATAGTAATAGATGATACGCCACTACCATAAAATTTCCAAATTGTGGAGGACAACTTTCCAATTCCCACAGACGGGATTTTGGGAAGAGATTTTTTCTGTAAATATAGGTGTAACATAGATTACGATTCCTTTTTATTGTCTGTTAAAATAAATAATAATGTTATTCAAGTACCAATCACCAATGAATTGGAAGGTAATTTTATAATTCCACCTCGATGTGAGGTGATAAGACGAATCAATGTACACAATATTGTAGACAACGTTACCATTGCAGAAGAAATACAGCCAGGTGTGTTTTGTGCAAATGGTATTATAAGTAATAAAAATGCTTATATGAAAATTATTAATACTACTAATGAAACGAAAAAAAATATGTTCTAAGTTTGTACCAAAAATGGTTCCTTTAAATGAATATAAAATAAATTCATTAGAAAAACCATGGAATATAGTTAAAGAACGTAGTAAGCTAGTATTGAAGGAATTAAATATGGATCCGAAGATTGATCCAAAAATTAAAGAAAAACTTGAACGACTGTGTGAAGAGTTCAACGATATTTTCGCACTTAAAAATGATGTTTTATCCGTGAACAATTTCTATAAACAAGAAATATGCCTCAACGATTCACGACCAGTACACTCATTGCACAATTATGGGTCACTCAATGAACAACCATTTCATAATATGAATCGTTTTTCATACAAAAACAACACTTTCATTGTTTTTATTTTATATTCTCTTCTTTGAAACCCCTTTTTATTGTTTTAAATAAAAATATGCTTGTAGAATTCACTTTAGGCGGTGAAAATTACTAAAATGTTGGTGAATAATGAAAACCACAATAATGGGTCAAAATTGGCTGTGTAACAATTATGGGTCAATTTGCTGCCTATTATGGGTCACTCAAGAGAAACCGGCTCAACAATATTGTTTTGTCTATTTTTTCAATGAATGATCACTTATTCTCGATAGATCAACTATAGTAGAATCCAAAACTGGTCTCAAACCTCTTAACGAAGCATGTTTTCAGATTTGAAATCAATTTTTCAATATTGGGACAAATTCTCCAACACAACCACCGATAAACGCCTAAAAGTATGCAATGCCCATGTACGCAGAACTGCCAATATTATGCTGCACAAAAAGTGACCCATAATTGTGTGATTTTCGGTGTTCCTTGGCACAATAATGAGTCACTTCAATTTTGCCTGAAATAAGCTTTAATTAGCTGCAGTCACATGAATTTCTACATTTAGAACGTAAATTATACCTTTGTTCTGGTGACGATACCATTTCGCACATGAAAATCACTAAATCTCGCTTTTACAGAGCTTACGAAAGCAGCGCACGCACTGTCCATTATTCACAATCGAAGCGTTACTTTGACAGCTAGTTTTGCGCCGAACAAAAAAATATTGAAAATATGTATTTTTTTTATGTTTTAGCCCGTGTGCGATACGTATAGTGACACAAAACAAATCAACTTATGTACGAAAAATAGTAATAGCTAACAAAAGCTTGCAATTAATAAGTATTTATCTATTAAAGTGAAAAGTGACTAATAATTGTGTGTGACCCATAATTGTGCAATGACTGTATATATAAAAAATTATCGGACCCCTGAGTCTCAAAAAGAAGAAATAGATAACCAAATAAACAAAATGCTAAACGATGGTATAATTCAACCTTCTACTTCGCCCTACAACAACCCTATATTATTAGTGCCCAAAAAATCAGAAACTGATAAAAAATGGCGGTTGGTTATAGATTTTCGCCAACTAAATAAAAACATTTCCCCAGATAAATTCCCATTACCTAGAATCGATGAGATTCTCGACCAGTTGGGACGAGCAAAATATTTTTCAACGCTCGACCTAATGTCAGAATTTCATCAGATTCCGCTGACAGATGCAAGCAAAAAATTTACTGCTTTTTCTTCAAGTAAAGGACACTTTGAGTTTAATAGATTACCGTTTGGATTGAATATCAGTCCAAACAGTTTTCAGAGGATGATGTCGATCGCTCTATGCGGACTTCCTCCTCAATGTGCGTTTTTATATATCGATGATATCATCGTCATCGGTTGTTCGATAAATCATCATTTATCTAATCTCCGTGAAGTATTTTTATGCTTGAGAAAATATAATCTCAAACTGAATCTGCCAAAATGTCATTTCTTCAAAAGTGATGTAACCTATTTAGGGCATCATATATCTAACAAGGGGATACAACCAGATAAAGCAAAATATTCAATTATAGAAAAATATCCTGTGCCAAAAACCCCTGATGAAACACGTCGATTTGTTGCCTTCTGCAACTACTATCGTCGGTTCATTCCAAACTTTGCTAATATTTGCAATCCATTAAACAAACTTCTAAGAAAAAATGAAACATTTATTTGGAGCGCAGAGTGCCAAAACGCTTTTGAAATGTTAAAAAAAAGTTTATTATCACCAAACGTTCTACAATTTCCAGACTTCCAAAAGCAGTTCATATTAACAACTGATGCATCAAAAGTTGCATGTGGTGCTGTTCTTGCTCAATTACACGATGGTGTAGAGAAGCCAATTGCGTTTGCCAGCAAAGCATTCACAAAAGGCGAATCACATAAATCAACGATTGAACAAGAATTAACAGCAATTCACTGGGCTGTTTCATATTTTCGCCCGTACTTATATGGACGAAAATTTGTAATTAAAACGGATCACCGTCCGTTAATTTACCTTTTTTCAATGAAGAACCCATCATCAAAGCTCATTAGGATGAGATGGGATTTAGAAGAATATGATTTTTCCATTGAATATATAGAGGGTAAATCAAACATCGTAGCAGACGCATTTTCTCGCGTCCCGCTTGACATGGATGAGTTAAAACAGATGTATGTCATTACACGATCAATGACAAGAAATATATCAAGCCAACCAATTAATGAGTCTCAGATGCAGAAGCCTGATCAACTTCATGTATATGAAGCGCTCAATAATTCAGATGCTTTCAAACTATCTAAACTATCATTCATAAAATATCCACAGTCACCAAAACTATCGATGGTGCTGTCAAAGAAGAATTATAATCCGAGACTAACTCTAGCGTTAGATCTCAAATTAACAACAGAACATGAAAAGGAAGAAGCTTTGAAGCAAATTTTTAAAATATTGGAGAATAAAATCCAGAAATCCACAAATACAAGGCTGGCCAGCCATAAAACAAATGAGAATCAAAAAGGATTTTTGAGTAAAATGATAGCAATCGCAAAGAACGATACAATATTCCAACATATTGATATAAACTCATTTAAAGACATTGGTAATAACATCCTTAGGGATGCCACCATATTGATATACGAAAGACCAAAACTAGTGACACATGAAGATGATATATTGAGAATTCTTAATCTACATCATGAAACTCCTATCGGAGGACATTTAGGTACAAATCGATTGTACAGAAAGCTTAGACCGTTATATTCATGGCCCCACATGAAAAAACGCATAGCTGAGTATGTAAAAGCATGCACACTATGTAAAACAAACAAACATTATTCTCAAGTTCAAACAAAATTTGTTCAAACTACTACCCCTACAAAATCATTTGATATACTTTCAATTGATACAGTTGGACCATTTACCTACACAAATAAAGGCAATCGCTATGCAGTAACCATGCAATGTGATCTTTCAAAATTTATTATAATAGTTCCCATTCCGGATAAATATAGCAAAAGCAGTTATTGAAAAATGTATTTTGATATTTGGCCCAGTATCTTCGATAAAAACTGACCAAGGTACTGAATATAAAGGAGTATTCGATAAAGTTTGTGAACTTCTTAAGATAACACATACTTGTTCCAGTGCATATCACCCCCAAACCATTGGATCATTAGAAAGAAGCCACAAAACATTGAATGAGTATTTGAGGATTTTTACTAATGATACCAAAAATGATTGGGATGAATGGTTACCATTTTTTAGTTTCTGCTTCAACACAACACCATGTGTAGATCATGGATATACGCCATTTCAGTTAGTATTTGGAAAAACATGCAATTTATTTGATATAGCTTATTGTATTAAACCAGATCCTTTGTATAACTACGAAGCTTATGAGAAAGAATTGAAATTCAAACTTCAAACCACACATTTAAGAGTACGTGAAGCAATTGTACGAGCAAAAACAAAAAGAACTACACAACTCAACGCTAAAATTGAAAATACAGATTTACAAATTGGCGATACAGTTTATCTAAGAAATGAAAATAGACAAAAACTAGATGCAGTAAACTCCGGACCATTCACAATAAAAGAACTAATGGACTGTAATGCAGTAATCTTTAACCAGAATAATCAACAAAGACTTCAAGTTCATAAAACGCGCCTTACGAAATTTAAACCTTTAGAACAAAAAAGATAATGACAACAAATACATTGTTTATTACACTCAAAATTATCGTTCCTTAAAAAAAAAGGGGAAGAGAGCCCTCAAAACAAAAATGATTTGTATACTGAAAATTATTTGTAAAGGTAAGAACAAAGCATAAACGGAAAATTTATTATTGTATACCATAATTTTCTTTTAGGGGGAAGGTGTAGTGGAATTTTCCACAACATCTTTTTCTGCATCGCAAATTTATTATTTCCCACGAGAAATAATGAATTATGCTTAGCTTAACGACAACGTGCCGACTTTTGGTTACCTGACCGGCCGATGTCATCTAACACCCCATGCGCGGCTCGAATTGACCACGCAGCATTAATTCGTGTGAACATGCTTTATTCTTTCCTCAGGTAATGTGTAACTTTTCTAACTAATAAAAATCATTCATTCAATGTCCAACAAGCAAAGTGTATACATCGTGTCCTGATGACAGACCCGTGCGCCTTCTCCATTAATGTTCGCGAAGTACAGTACAAAGGTTTCGTATGAAATTTGATAGTTTGTAATTAAAAACATAGAAAAAATATGCTGTTATATAACTTTTAACGACTTGTTCATTTTACCCCATCGATTGTCCATTTTACCCCCACCGATTTTTTTCACGCTATTTTGATGCACGTTTTGGTGAAGAAAATAATCAAAGAAAACAATATTTTTTAAATGCAATCCCTTACAAGATTTCTAGAGTATATCATTACCTTCCATGTTACTCGGAAAAGCAGATGGATTTTGCCGTATTTCCACTGGAAACGACCAAAATGCTTAGGTTGTCCACTTTACCCCCACCACCACCTTGCACCCTCTAGCGGACGGTATGCTGAACAAAAGTCAATTTTCTCGACGTAAAGTACTTGGTTCAATAAAGACTAGACTGGTATGCAGTAAAGTAAGTAAGCACAGTTAAAGCCTCCTTAATTACTTACACAGTAAATTTCATCGTACGTCACTGCTTTCTACCCAAATTCGACTGGCCTACACTCCAACAGAGCAAATGAACTTAGTATTCGCTTTGACAGAGCTTCGACCTGCCTTCTAGGAAAAGTTTGTCGTGTGCGTGAAGCGTTGCTGACAAGGTAGGGTATCGCGCCACTTGGGCGGTGGCTTCTATATTCGTCTGTTTTCCACTATAACTCAGTCAATTTTGAACCAATTGACTTGAAATGTTGTACACGGGTAGATACTATACCTATCTCACCACATTCCAAAAGTTGTGTCAATTGGTTCAAATTTGACTGAGTTATAGTGGAAAACAGACGAATATAGAAGCCACCGCCCAAGTGGCGCGATTCCCTATAGGAAATTATGCTTAAAATGCTTCTAAAAAATTTATGAAAATTTTTATTGAAATTTGGGTCAATGTACGAGGTTAGTATATTGATTAGGTACGCAATAGACCTAACTTTTCGATTTCAATATTGTGTTCAAGATTTAATACTGATAATGTAGTTTTCAAATTTCTAACCTCCTACATTAATCCAAATTTCGATAAAAATAATCTTCAATTTTTTGGAAGCATTTTAAACTTATTTACTTATACTCCGCCAGCAACTTTTCACGCACACGGTAAACTTTTCCTAGATGGCAGGTAGGAGCTCTATCAAAACAAATTCTTGGACATTAAAGGGGCTTTTGACGCAGTTTGCGTTGATGTTCTTTCAGACAAACTCCACGACTTTCTCTGTGGATTTCTGTGGACTTTCTCCAATTTTAAAGCGTTAATGCTCAAGGTGTCTCGCATTTTGAATCTTGAATTTGAATTTATTAACGACGGTTAAGTCCCAATTTCCACGAAAAAAAAAAATGGAAGTATATGGTGGTGATCCAAAAAATTCTTCAATGTGGGAAAACTTTTCTAAGCTCTATTTTAGCACAACTTTAAATCTGCCGTTGCATAAATGAACTAAAAACTGCTTCAAAAGAAAATGAATGTCAGATAGCACATCTAGAGATCTACATCTTTAACTGTACCGGAGGCTCAAAAAAAAATATTACCTGTACAAGATATTCGAAAAATCTGTACCCAAAATCTGAAGCACATTTGACCTAACATATGGAAAAAGTGTCAAATCCTTACTCAACTGTGAAAAAAAAACCAGATTAATCCACCTAGTGGTGATAGTGCCTTTCTCGTCGAACATGTACTCATGATCTTTCCTTGGTTGGGATACGACTGGGATGATTTTGCTTTAGAATGTTGGCTTCAGCCTTTTGGGGGAATCGAAAACACTAGTTTATGATTTTTTCCGACGTTTCGATCTGTATGGCGCCTTTTTAAGGGTTCAATCGGTCAAGGTTTCCTAGTCAAGATGGCCTAGCCTAACTTAAAAATGTCATACGGAAGTTTTGGTATTTATTGAGTCCGTTCGGTTTGAAACCGTCGTGATGTGGACAATCTCCTACCTATCGGGCGGTTTAGAATTCGGTCCTGTTTTTGGAATCTTCTAATATTGTTTGTTAAGCTAGTTTCTGTGCTAGGGCCATCATTCCGAAGCATGATCTTTCCGTCGACGTAATGCGAACTGTTCCTGAATCCTGAGAATACCTTATTAAGAAAAGCAATAATTTTAATACAATTGGGAAATTTATTAATTGAACATATTCCGACGTTACGTTAAACGTATAAACTGGGCTGAAAATTATCAGAATTTTCAGTTGACTGCTTGAGCACCTTCACTATCACTGAAGACCGATCAACATCAAGACGATAATTACAAGCTAGGATATAACGTCTTTCACAATCACAGATGACTTTACGGCAGGCCTGCCCAACCTTCCTTGGCCGCGGGCCACAAGTGATACTCCATACCAGTCGACGGGCCAGACATTAAATTTCGACATCAAATTTCGAAAGCACGAATGCAACAGTGAAATTTTGTACATCCGATGACCCGTTCTCACGGCAAATCACAACACTGACATCATTTGGGTCATAAAATGTGAGCAAGAATTCTTGATTGTTTTGCAAAAATCACCCTGAATACTTTTTTTCTGAATTTTGCCGAACTGCAGGTTGCAGCAAACAATTTGCTGAAATTCAGCAAACTTTCCTGATTCGTTCAGTAAACTCTGCTGTTCAGCAGCAACGTTTTTCTGAAATTCAGTAAATTTTGCTGAAATTCTGCTTTAAATTTGGCTGTACCTTTTAAGTTTAAAATTTTCAAATTTATGTATTTAAATTTTTTAATCTTTGAAAATTTTTAACAAAACACTCTTCCTATTTCGAGTTTATTTTTAATATTAAATTGTATTTAAATATGAAATATCTTCAAATATTTCAATCCTTGGGCCAAGTTTCATTCATCGATTCCGCGGGCCGTATGTTGGACAGCCCTGCTTTACGGTCTTCGACATAGTTTTTTCTTCACACTTGAGGCTATATTTTATTATCATAGGTTAAAAAATTCATGTAAAATTTGACAAAAAATGCAAGCAAGTGAAATTGCCCATACTAAATCCCATAAAAAAATTCCCAGTAGTTTTAGACGGAAAAGAGGATTGAAAAAACTTTCTCCGGGGTTAATGCTATAATTTTCTCATATAACGTTGACCTATCCTACTGTATATTTTTACACCTCAGTGATTTGATGAGATTGCTTTAGTACAGACAAACAGACATATCATTCGTAACATATTGCTAAGGACTGTTCATTTTATAAAAAGGACAATTTTGCAAGGCTATAAAAAGAAAACGCGTAGTTCAAATTTGAGCAGCCTTGGTTAGTTGTTCAGTACATTATATTAGCAGATAATAACCATAAATAAATTGGGTTAAAATTATTGAACTCTATAGAAATGTGGCAAAGTGTTTCGAGAGATCAATTTTTCAATTCCCAAAAACTAAAGATAAACACAAAATTTCTGTAAATCATCGGTGTATCGTTTTTAATTGCATAAAAGTGTTTGCCATGCTGCAGTAGTTTGAGTGATACATATTCCTGCAAAATATAAACCTAATCGGAATAATGGTTGTTGAGATATTAAAGTTACAAGTTTGACTCGATTTTCAAAATGAAATTTATTTGTTTAACAAAAATTTTTAAAAATATTAAATTTTGAATGTTTTCAATGGATCTAGTCGAAAGTACTAATAATGCAATTTCAAATGCAGAAAACCGCTTCTTGATAGCATTGTTGGCTTGGTTACTGTACTTCATGGCAGTTACCGGAGATAAAACCGCTTCGTTCTTTGAAGGTTCTTCTAAATAACGATGTACACTATTGCAAATACAACTTAATAATGATGTCGAAAATAAAAATTAACATGTAGTTATTTTCAAATAAGGTATATAATCACATAGGGTCAGACCTTGCTGAAAATTAATAATAATAAGCTACTCTAGAATCAAAAACTTGCATTTATGGAGCAAAAAGTATGCAATTTTTCATTATGGCCATCATTAAGTATTAAATTTATGATGAAGAATGTACTTTAAAGCATATTTTTCTTCGGTATCATTTAGAATGCGATTCTCTTCTATACTGGACAAATTTTCAACTGATTCCGTAGTGTTATTGTATCACTGGACTTAAATAAGTATTGTTTATCAATTTTATTGATAACAAGGCAACTCACTATATCAAGCTGTATAATGCTTGGTGCATTATTACTGACCAACTATTACACTCTACCTTTAGAAGAAAAGTATTAGATCCCAACACATTGAAAAGTTCATGAAAATTTTAAAGTTATGTATGTGGAAAGTTGTGTAGAATTTTGAGAAATGGGGTTTTATTGAGTTTTAACGAAAACCGCTTCAGTTCCATAACTAAGGACAATTTGTATAATGTTATATTTTTCCTACACTGCAGAAAAGCTATGCAAATTTATGCAAAAAAACGATAATGATTTTATTGAAAAATAAAAAAGATATCACACAAATAAGGTGTCTTCTTTATAAAATGAACAGTCCTTATTATATTCATCGTTACGAAAAAAATAATCGCCAAATGCTAATCAGGTTGCGTTTCACTGCGGCTTGATGTTGGTAGTGAATAGACGTCAAACAAGCAACAACGATTAATACATATTTGTTTCAACCGTTGAAAACAAGGACGATGGAGAGTGAGTAGAGTAAGACGTCTGTATGTATGTGGCCTTAGTTCAGTCAAGATTTTGTTTTCTTACACATATTTATCGCTTGCATTGACTTTGTTCATTTTTAAAGTTCCTGCGAAGCACCCTAGGAAGCACCCAATGCTGGTTTTGCATCACTATCGGTAGCCTCTATTGTGGTCTGCGCCTATTTTCTTGCTAATCGTTCCTCATGGTTTAAAAAAAGACCGCGGTTCGATGTGTCGCATGCATAGGTTTGGTTCTTTTTGGCATTTGGCCACTTCCGGCTGGACACCCTAGATCGGTCCTGGAACACTATCGGTAGCCTTTATAAAGATCTTCGTTGTGGTCTGAGCCTATTTTCTGACTAATCGTTCATCACGTTATTTAAAAAGCCACTGTTTAATGTGCCGCAGGCATGGGTTTTGATATCTACTACATTTGACCACTTCCAGCGGGACACCGGAACCGGTTCCGGAACTCTATCGGTTGATCCAAATATGATCTGAAACTATTCTCTTTTATTAACCGTTTATCAGGTTGCCTGAAGAGCTTGCGATTTGACGCATCGCATGTAAGGGGTTGGTTAACTTTTATACTTGGCTACTTCCGTCGTGACATCTGGAACCGGTTCAGTAACACTACCGGTTCCGATATGGTCTGAGAATGTTTCCCTGCCCACTGTTCATCAGGCTATCGAAAAAGCCGCTGTTTGTTGTATCACATGCATGGGTTAGGTTCACTTTCATATTTAGCCACTTCCGGCGGAACATCCAGAACCGGTTCCGGAATACTACCGGTTCAGATATGGTCTGAGAATGTTTTCCTGCCAACTGTTTATCAGGTTATCGAAAAATCCGCTGTTTGATGTGTCGCATGTATGGCTTTGGTTCACATTCATCTTTGGCCACATCCGGCGGATCACCCGGAACCGGTTCCGGAACACTACCGGTTCAGATATGATCCGAGAATATTTTCCTGCCTACTGTTCATCAGGCTATCGAAAAAGCCGCTGTTTGATGTATCGCATGCATGGGTTTGGTTCACATTCATATTTGGCCACATCCGGCGGATCACCCGGAACCGGTTGCGGAATACTACCGGTTCAGATATGATCCGAAAATATTTTCCTGCCTACTGTTCATCAGGCTATCGAAAAAGCCGCTGTTTGATGTATCGCATGCATGGATATGGTTCACTTTCATATTTAGCCACTTCCGGCGGAACACCCAGAACCGGTTCCGGAATACTACCGGTTCAGATATGGTCTGAGAATGTTTTCCTGCCTACTGTTTATCAGGTTATCGAAAAATCCGCTGTTTGATGTGTCTCATGAAGGGTTTGGTTCACTTTCATATTAGGCCACTTCCGGAGGGTCACTCGGAACCGGTTCCGGAACACTACCGGTTCAGATATGGCCCGAGACTATTTTTCTGTTTACCGTTCATCATGTTTTCGAAAGTGCCGTGGTTTGATGTGTCGCATGAATGGGTTTGTAGCGTTTTCATATCTGGCCCCTTCCTGGGGGTACCGATTCGGAACACCTAAATGGCCATAACTCCGGAACGGCTGGACCGATCCGAACCATTTTCAATAGGAAACAATGGGACCAGATTCCGCGTCGAATGAACCGTTGGTCATTAAAATCGGTTGAGGTTTACTGCCAAAAAGTGATGTGAGTTTTTTTGTACACACACATACACACACACATACATACACACACACACACATACATACACACACACAGACATCACCTCAATTCGTCGAGCTGAGTTGATTGGTATATGTGACTCGACCCTCCGGGCCTTCTATCAAAAAGTCATTTTTGGAGTGAACATATAGCCTTTCCAGTACACTTAGTGTACGAGAAAGGCAAAAATGATGATTTCGGTGAACTGTTACCATTTTTTAGCTTTATGAAACAAATAATATTGAATAATATTGAATAATATTGAAATAATAATTAAAAATAATATCAATTCAAGTTTTAACAAACTTTTCTTCAATTTCAAAAATCTGTACTCTTCTGTACCTTTTCCTGAAAATCTGAAATTTGTACCGTACAGAACCTGTACTAAAAAGTTCAAAAAAATCTGTACCTTTCCAAATAATTCTGTACCTGCGGCAACACTGCTAGAGATATCTAGGTGCCCGAAAACTAATTTCTATATGCTTATCTATTTTTCTCTTACTTTCGAACTCTCATTAGCTCTATCAGGTATCAGGCATCAGTACCCGGGTAGAGGTGAAATACTGACGATCAAAACGTGATATTGGTTTGATTGATATAAGAGATAAAAGATCTGAAAATAATATCTAAAAAATGTTCCTGGAACATCTGAACAATATCAAAATTTGATATTTCAAGATCAAACGAATAGCTCGCTGCTATTGGTTAGATCTTACAAAATCAAAATATGGTATGATGATGATGTTCCAGGAGTAAATTTGTGATATTATTTTTAGATCTTTTATCTCTTATATCAATCAAACCAATATCACTTTTTGATCTCCATATCAAACTTTGCTATTATTTAGCTCTTTTCCTCTACCCGGGATAGGTACACTCAGTAGCAAAAAAAAAGCCGAGCTGAATTTTTCTTCCAAAATCCGTCATGTTCCATCTGCTGCAACTTTTACAATGATCAATATTTTTGGCTGAAAATTTGACCACTTTATCATCAATATATTGATAATGTATGGTCAAAATTTCAAACTGACAGAAATTATATATTTTGGATTATAACAACTTATATGAAAAAATCCATTTTTGCACATACTTTTTCAAAAATACGTATTTCAGTGAAAAATTTAAGTAACTTCATAAAAATTTCACTGCAGCGTTAGTAAATATAAGAAATGTTGTGGTCAAAATTTGAAATGTTTTCATTCAGCGGTTTAGGCCACAGAAATCGTCAAAGTTGAAGTACCACTGTGGGTGCCTACAGTTTTCACTCCATATTGACCATGCTGAAACACCGCACCGGTGCAGAAAAAAAAAGCCGAGTTCAATTCGTTCCATTAATGTTTAGATCAAAGTTTTAATAAACAATCCATATTGTATGATATATTTTTATAAATTTTTGTGTGGTCTGCTAGTTGTTCATGACATTCTACACGTAACACATGGTGCGTTACAAACATACATATGTTAGTGAATATACAAGTAGTTTGTATAATTTACAAATTTTGGTTCACATCAATTTTTGTCAGTAAACCTCAACCGATTTTAATGACCGATGGTTCCGAAGTTATGGCCATTTAGTGTTCCGGACCAGTACCCTTGGAAGGGGCCATACATAAAAATGTAACAAACACATACATGCGACACATCAAACTGCGGCATTTTCGATTACCTGATAAACAGTTAGCAAGAAAACAATCTCAGACCCTATCCGAACCGGTAGTGTTCCGGAATCGGTTCCGGATGTCCCGCCGGAAGTGGCCAAATATAAAAGTGATCCAAAACTATGCAAGCGACACTTCAAACTGCGGCATTTTCGATAACTTGATGAACAGTTAACAAGAAAACAGTCTCAGACCATAACTGAACCGGTAGTGTTCCGCAACCGGTTCCTGGTGTCCCGCCGGAAGTAGCCAAATATGAAAAAATCAAATCCATTCATGCGACATATCAAAGCGCAGTTTTTTTTGATAATGAAAGGTTGGCATAAAAAAAGACTCAGACCATATCTGGACCGGTAGTGTTCCGGAACCGGTTCCGGGTGTCCCGCCGGAAGTGGCCGTATATAAAAGTGAACAAAACTTATGCATGCGGCACATCAAATCACGACTTTTCCGACAACTTGATGACCGCAAATCGAGGAAGTAGGCTAAGACCACATTAGGGACTGCCAGTAGTGCCAAAACTACAGGGGATAGACAAAATGATCGGGACAGGCAAAATATTCACTTTTCAAAAAATGGTAAAAGAGCTGTAACTTTTTGAAAAGTGCATACAAAAATCTAAAATTTTCACTGGAAGTTGATCATTTAGTTGTGTATCCATGGTCAAAATTTGGGAAAGATCAGGATATTCTACATGAAGTTGTAAAGATTCTAGAAAAAGCCATAATTATCCGATAGCCAACTTTGAACTGTTATATCTCCGGATTCAATGATCCAAATGTAATGAAATTTTGAGCGTTTATGACTTCCATAATAAGCTTTCAAAAACTTTTGACATAACCAAAAATTGTTAATACGGAAGAAAATTATAGCGTTAAGACTATTTTACTTATATAACTTTTTTGATAGCCTAATAAACTTAGCAAGCAAATAGGCTCAAACCAAACCCATGCATTGAGGTATTGTGGCTTTTTAGATAACATGATAAACAGTTGCAAAAAAATAGACGCAAGCCATATCAGTGTGTTACGGAACCGATTCCGGGTGTCCCGCCAGACATGGTCAAATGTAAAAGAGAACCAATACATGCGACATATCAATGACTTATTCAGTAACATGATAAACGGTTAGCCAGCAAATAATCACAGCCCATATTTGGGTGAACCGGTAGTGTCAACAAGAAAATAGTCTCGGGCCACATCTAGAACTAGTAATAGTATTTCGGAATCGGTTGCGGGTGTTCCATTGGAAGTGATCAAATAGATGTGAACCAAAATCATACATGCGACACATAGAATCGTGGCTTTTTCAAAAATTTGCCGAACGGTTAGCAAGAAAATAGCCTAAGATCATATTAATATTCGGCTTTTAGACAACCCGATGAACAGTTGATAAGAACATTGTCTCAGACCATATTTGAGACAACCGGAATCGGTTCCAGGTGTCCCACCGGAAGTGCTCAAACGTAAAATTTAACAAAACCCATGCAAGCTGTACATCAAATAGCGGAATTAAAAAGTGAACAAAATAAATGTCAAAGCGATAAATCAAATCGTGGCTTTTTTGATAGCCTGTAAACGTTGGGTAAGATTATAAGTGAAGAAATGGTGAAAGTCTTCATATATGAAAGAGAACAAAATCATGACCAAAGCAATCTCATCAAATCATACCATTTTAGATTCCTGCGGTGTAAATATATAGTAGGATGGATCAACGTTTTATGAAAAAAATATAATTTGATCGCATCAACACCGAATAAAGTTTTTTCAACCTTCAATCTCCTTTTGCTTCTAAAATAACAGCTCACAATTTGGGTGCGGCTGGTTGAGCCCTCGCTCTTCTCATTGCGATTGAAATTTGAATGAAAAATTTCCATTTTCTGCATTTTTCTCGTAAGGAGGTCAAATTTCACATGGATCGTGTTACCAATGATAATACATAAAATATAGCCTAAAGTGTGCTAATAAAAACTTTGTCGAAGATCACAAAGTGATCTGTGATTGTAAATAAAGTTTACCTTCTTCATGCATTAGCTGACGCTCATCCCGCTGCCGTAGTGAATAGAATGGGGTCATAATGATCTGAATGCATTTTGCAATATTTTATAGCTCTGTTTTGCTGTTGAACATAACATCGGAATATGTACCACCAATAAGTTTCCCAAATCGATGATGGCTTTGTTAAAATTGTTGCTTTTCTATATAAAGGACTCAGGAACATTTTGGCTAACGTCGACGGAAAGATCATAAGTATTTATTCGACAAGAAAGGCACTATCACCACTAGGTGGATTAATCTGTTTTTTTTTTGGTAAACCACTATCAAACCTCCAATTGCCACCCCCAAGAGCCACAATTTCAGGAACAAATTTTCAGTATGAAAAGCTGTCAGAAGAAAAAAAATTTTTGGCTGCGCCGGTATTTTCAACCTGGAACCTCAATTGAATGTAAATGGCATCATTGTTTACGAAATGTGATTGTCAAATAAAAAAATATCATTGTCTGTCGAAAATCCCTCCCGCAGTGAATTTCTGGCTACGTCACTGTAGCAAAGCAAAGCGAAGATAACCGTACACATCGTTGTTGCTACTCCGTGATTGACCAGAACAATCGAAGTTGCACAGAGAACCAATGAATGGTGCTTGAGACTAGCTACACACTCTCAATGAGCACAATTCGAGACTTCAGACTCTAGTTTAATTTAAAAACACTTCACTAATACTTTACTTTTGCAAAAGAAAATAAAAAATGAATAACTCTTTTAAAGAAAAACTAGAAAGGACGAGCAAATTCCTTTTAATTCTACTACTGTGCTTATCTTCGGACAGATAGGCCTATTTCGTCTGTGACTTACAGACTTCTTCAGTGTCAAGTGCTCGACTGAAGAAAACCTCGCATTCGTTGTGGTATTTATACTAGGAGTGTATGTGTAGGTACGTGTGTGGGTAAAAGTGTAGGTATAAAAATGTAGGTACAAAATTGTAGGTACATATTTGAAAAAAAAAAAAAAAAAAAAAAAGGGGGTGTATCTGCCTGTTAGAAAACAGGGTGTCAATAAGATACCTAAAGCTAGGAAAATTCCTACCGATTTGGTAGGTAGTCAATTGGTGTTTGTTGTGTTATTTTTTCCTGCCGATTTGGTAGGTAGTCAATTTGTGTTTTGTGTATTGTGTAATGTTTTGTGTGTGTTAGGTAAAAATTTAAACAGCCACGTGTACCCATTGCCCTGATCCTTGTTAAGTAGTTTTTTATTGTTTTGTTTGTAAATTTCTAAACTTTCTGCAACATCAAGTTTCCATGGGTTTGTAATGTGTCGTAAGAGTTTAATATTTGAAGTATTCATAAAATGTCCTTCATTGAAAATATGTTCAGCAACTTTAGATTTAAAATGATGAATGAGTCCCTTGTCTGTGTCTTTGTGTGCTTTTGATACTTCCGTTATGTGTTCTTTGAATCGTGTGTTGAGTGTGCGTTTTGTTTGTCCTATGTATATTTTGTCACAGTGATTACATGTTACTTTGTAAACACCAGATTTTGTTAAGTTGTCCAACGGGTCTTTCGTAGATCCTAAGAGAGTTTGAAGTTGGTTAGCCTTGCTTGTGAAAACTAATTCAAAACCAAACTTTCTGAGAATTGGTCGGAGTTTTTTGGTGTCATTGTTGTAGTTCACAGTTATCCGTTTAAGTGTAGGTTCTGTCCGTGTCAGTGTAGTCAAAGAACGTCTGTATTGTTGTTGTGTCTTTTTGTTGATGATCTGTTGTATTGTTTGTTTTGTGTAACCGTTCAACTGTGCTGTTTCGAAAATGTAATTAAGTTCTTTCGTTTTTCCTGTTTCACTAAGTGGAAGTGTCTGCATTCGGTGTATCATGTGATTGAAGGATGCAATTTTGTGTTGATGTGAGTGATTTGATGAATTTGGAATAGTGCGTTGAGTGTGTGTCGGTTTTCTGTAAATTTCGAAGGAAAGTGTTGATTCTTGTTTTACGATGAGTATGTCCAAAAATGGTAGTTGGTTGTTCTGTTCAATTTCACAAGTGAATTCGATGTTTTTGTGTGCATTATTGATATTGTTCAAGATTTCAGGTAAAAGATGTTTCTTAACAATGCTAAACACGTCGTCAACGTATCTCCACCAGACTTCAGGAAGCTGTTTGTTGTTTTCTAAGCGTTTTTCCAAATTTGCCATAAAAATTTCACTTAAAAATGGAGAAAGTGGATTGCCCATGGGGGCACCATTAAGTTGTTTGTAGGTTTCATTTCTGAACGAAAAATAATTTTCTTCCATACAAAGTTTGGTTAATTTGATGTATGTACGAACTTTCTTAATCCAATCTGAATTTGAATCTTCATATTGGTTCAGAAGCCAATCTTCTAGTAGGTTAATGGCCTCTTTAACTGGAATGCTTGGAAATAGTGATTTAACGTCGAATGAAACTAAAATTTCATCGTCGTTAACGGATAAATTCTGTACTAGTTCTGTGAATTGTTCGGAATTCTTGACAGATCTACTGTGAAATTTTTTAGGCATGTTTTGGAATTCTTGTACTAAATATTTGGCAATTTTGTGTGTAGGTGAACCAATGGCTGAAACAATCTCACGCATTTCATTTCCAGGTTTATGAACTTTGGGAAGTCCTTTTATTCTTGGCAATGAAGGGTTAGATTCTTTCAGGCTTTTAATGACGCTTCCTAAAACTGGTGTAGACTCTTTGAGAGTTTTGTCAACACGTCTTACTAATCCTGGAAGAGGATCAGTACGTTGTTTTCGGTAAGGTCCATTTTGAATCTTGTTATTCATTATTTCATCATAGTCCTCTTTGTTCATGATTACTGTTTTGTTTCCTTTGTCAGCTTTCAGATAGAAAACTGGTTTCTGGTTAAGTTCTTTGATTATTCGTTGTTCTTTCAGGTGTTCTTTGTTCAATTTGTTTTGTTGTGTGTTTTGAAAAGTGTTAGCTGTTTGTGTTCGGATTTCTTGAATCTGTGGTGTCTGTAAATTGTTCGTGTTGATAGCTGTTTCAATGTCGATTATGGTTTGTGTTGAATCTGGTTTAGAGTGTACTGCGTAGTTAAGACCTTTGTTGAGAAGGGTCAACTGTTCTTCCGTAAACTGTTCGGAAGAGCGATTGACCACTAACCCAGTTAGTTCTTGTGTTGTGTTTTGTGGTTGTATAGAAGAACATGTAAACTTCGGATTTTGCATCTTTAATGCTTTAAGTTTTTTATCTAGTAATTTCCTTTTTCTTTCTGATTCACAAAATTCTGCAACTTTTACTTTTGTTAGAAAATTAGGGAAAGATTCAGGATAATCTTTCGCTAACTTTAAATGGAGAGAATAACATTCCAAAGTTTTCATGTTGATCTTGCTGTGTAGTTTTTTGATGCTTTCTTTGATGAGTGTTTGTTCAAGTGTCTTTACTATGTTGGGGTTTGTGGCTGTTTTAACTTTTACCTTGTGACTTACGGGAGTAAGCCTGTACTCTATACACTTCTTGAGAAACGCGATATCCTTGTGTAATCCTGCGATGGTCTTCTTCAACTCGATGAACTTATTCGGCTCTGACTTTGGCTTGGTTGCCATCTTCACTTTACTATTACTTTAGAGCTTTTAGTAGAACTTGTTACTTCAGACTCTAGTTTAATTTAAAAACACTTCACTAATACTTTACTTTTGCAAAAGAAAATAAAAAATGAATAACTCTTTTAAAGAAAAACTAGAAAGGACGAGCAAATTCCTTTTAATTCTACTACTGTGCTTATCTTCGGACAGATAGGCCTATTTCGTCTGTGACTTACAGACTTCTTCAGTGTCAAGTGCTCGACTGAAGAAAACCTCGCATTCGTTGTGGTATTTATACTAGGAGTGTATGTGTAGGTACGTGTGTGGGTAAAAGTGTAGGTATAAAAATGTAGGTACAAAATTGTAGGTACATATTTGAAAAAAAAAAAAGGGGGTGTATCTGCCTGTTAGAAAACAGGGTGTCAATAAGATACCTAAAGCTAGGAAAATTCCTACCGATTTGGTAGGTAGTCAATTGGTGTTTGTTGTGTTATTTTTTCCTGCCGATTTGGTAGGTAGTCAATTTGTGTTTTGTGTATTGTGTAATGTTTTGTGTGTGTTAGGTAAAAATTTAAACAGCCACGTGTACCCATTGCCCTGATCCTTGTTAAGTAGTTTTTTATTGTTTTGTTTGTAAATTTCTAAACTTTCTGCAACATCAAGTTTCCATGGGTTTGTAATGTGTCGTAAGAGTTTAATATTTGAAGTATTCATAAAATGTCCTTCATTGAAAATATGTTCAGCAACTTTAGATTTAAAATGATGAATGAGTCCCTTGTCTGTGTCTTTGTGTGCTTTTGATACTTCCGTTATGTGTTCTTTGAATCGTGTGTTGAGTGTGCGTTTTGTTTGTCCTATGTATATTTTGTCACAGTGATTACATGTTACTTTGTAAACACCAGATTTTGTTAAGTTGTCCAACGGGTCTTTCGTAGATCCTAAGAGAGTTTGAAGTTGGTTAGCCTTGCTTGTGAAAACTAATTCAAAACCAAACTTTCTGAGAATTGGTCGGAGTTTTTTGGTGTCATTGTTGTAGTTCACAGTTATCCGTTTAAGTGTAGGTTCTGTCCGTGTCAGTGTAGTCAAAGAACGTCTGTATTGTTGTTGTGTCTTTTTGTTGATGATCTTTTGTATTGTTTGTTTTGTGTAACCGTTCAACTGTGCTGTTTCGAAAATGTAATTAAGTTCTTTCGTTTTTCCTGTTTCACTAAGTGGAAGTGTCTGCATTCGGTGTATCATGTGATTGAAGGATGCAATTTTGTGTTGATGTGAGTGATTTGATGAATTTGGAATAGTGCGTTGAGTGTGTGTCGGTTTTCTGTAAATACGCACACTCAACACACGATTCAAAGAACACATAACGGAAGTATCAAAAGCACACAAAGACACAGACAAGGGACTCATTCATCATTTTAAATCTAAAGTTGCTGAACATATTTTCAATGAAGGACATTTTATGAATACTTCAAATATTAAACTCTTACGACACATTACAAACCCATGGAAACTTGATGTTGCAGAAAGTTTAGAAATTTACAAACAAAACAATAAAAAACTACTTAACAAGGATCAGGGCAATGGGTACACGTGGCTGTTTAAATTTTTACCTAACACACACAAAACATTACACAATACACAAAACACAAATTGACTACCTACCAAATCGGCAGGAAAAAATAACACAACAAACACCAATTGACTACCTACCAAATCGGTAGGAATTTTCCTAGCTTTAGGTATCTTATTGACACCCTGTTTTCTAACAGGCAGATACACCCCCTTTTTTTTTTTTTTCAAATATGTACCTACAATTTTGTACCTACATTTTTATACCTACACTTTTACCCACACACGTACCTACACATACACTCCTAGTATAAATACCACAACGAATGCGAGGTTTTCTTCAGTCGAGCACTTGACACTGAAGAAGTCTGTAAGTCACAGACGAAATAGGCCTATCTGTCCGAAGATAAGCACAGTAGTAGAATTAAAAGGAATTTGCTCGTCCTTTCTAGTTTTTCTTTAAAAGAGTTATTCATTTTTTATTTTCTTTTGCAAAAGTAAAGTATTAGTGAAGTGTTTTTAAATTAAACTAGAGTCTGAAGTAACAAGTTCTACTAAAAGCTCTAAAGTAATAGTAAAGTGAAGATGGCAACCAAGCCAAAGTCAGAGCCGAATAAGTTCATCGAGTTGAAGAAGACCATCGCAGGATTACACAAGGATATCGCGTTTCTCAAGAAGTGTATAGAGTACAGGCTTACTCCCGTAAGTCACAAGGTAAAAGTTAAAACAGCCACAAACCCCAACATAGTAAAGACACTTGAACAAACACTCATCAAAGAAAGCATCAAAAAACTACACAGCAAGATCAACATGAAAACTTTGGAATGTTATTCTCTCCATTTAAAGTTAGCGAAAGATTATCCTGAATCTTTCCCTAATTTTCTAACAAAAGTAAAAGTTGCAGAATTTTGTGAATCAGAAAGAAAAAGGAAATTACTAGATAAAAAACTTAAAGCATTAAAGATGCAAAATCCGAAGTTTACATGTTCTTCTATACAACCACAAAACACAACACAAGAACTAACTGGGTTAGTGGTCAATCGCTCTTCCGAACAGTTTACGGAAGAACAGTTGACCCTTCTCAACAAAGGTCTTAACTACGCAGTACACTCTAAACCAGATTCAACACAAACCATAATCGACATTGAAACAGCTATCAACACGAACAATTTACAGACACCACAGATTCAAGAAATCCGAACACAAACAGCTAACACTTTTCAAAACACACAACAAAACAAATTGAACAAAGAACACCTGAAAGAACAACGAATAATCAAAGAACTTAACCAGAAACCAGTTTTCTATCTGAAAGCTGACAAAGGAAACAAAACAGTAATCATGAACAAAGAGGACTATGATGAAATAATGAATAACAAGATTCAAAATGGACCTTACCGAAAACAACGTACTGATCCTCTTCCAGGATTAGTAAGACGTGTTGACAAAACTCTCAAAGAGTCTACACCAGTTTTAGGAAGCGTCATTAAAAGCCTGAAAGAATCTAACCCTTCATTGCCAAGAATAAAAGGACTTCCCAAAGTTCATAAACCTGGAAATGAAATGCGTGAGATTGTTTCAGCCATTGGTTCACCTACACACAAAATTGCCAAATATTTAGTACAAGAATTCCAAAACATGCCTAAAAAATTTCACAGTAGATCTGTCAAGAATTCCGAACAATTCACAGAACTAGTACAGAATTTATCCGTTAACGACGATGAAATTTTAGTTTCATTCGACGTTAAATCACTATTTCCAAGCATTCCAGTTAAAGAGGCCATTAACCTACTAGAAGATTGGCTTCTGAACCAATATGAAGATTCAAATTCAGATTGGATTAAGAAAGTTCGTACATACATCAAATTAACCAAACTTTGTATGGAAGAAAATTATTTTTCGTTCAGAAATGAAACCTACAAACAACTTAATGGTGCCCCCATGGGCAATCCACTTTCTCCATTTTTAAGTGAAATTTTTATGGCAAATTTGGAAAAACGCTTAGAAAACAACAAACAGCTTCCTGAAGTCTGGTGGAGATACGTTGACGACGTGTTTAGCATTGTTAAGAAACATCTTTTACCTGAAATCTTGAACAATATCAATAATGCACACAAAAACATCGAATTCACTTGTGAAATTGAACAGAACAACCAACTACCATTTTTGGACATACTCATCGTAAAACAAGAATCAACACTTTCCTTCGAAATTTACAGAAAACCGACACACACTCAACGCACTATTCCAAATTCATCAAATCACTCACATCAACACAAAATTGCATCCTTCAATCACATGATACACCGAATGCAGACACTTCCACTTAGTGAAACAGGAAAAACGAAAGAACTTAATTACATTTTCGAAACAGCACAGTTGAACGGTTACACAAAACAAACAATACAACAGATCATCAACAAAAAGACACAACAACAATACAGACGTTCTTTGACTACACTGACACGGACAGAACCTACACTTAAACGGATAACTGTGAACTACAACAATGACACCAAAAAACTCCGACCAATTCTCAGAAAGTTTGGTTTTGAATTAGTTTTCACAAGCAAGGCTAACCAACTTCAAACTCTCTTAGGATCTACGAAAGACCCGTTGGACAACTTAACAAAATCTGGTGTTTACAAAGTAACATGTAATCACTGTGACAAAATATACATAGGACAAACAAAACGCACACTCAACACACGATTCAAAGAACACATAACGGAAGTATCAAAAGCACACAAAGACACAGACAAGGGACTCATTCATCATTTTAAATCTAAAGTTGCTGAACATATTTTCAATGAAGGACATTTTATGAATACTTCAAATATTAAACTCTTACGACACATTACAAACCCATGGAAACTTGATGTTGCAGAAAGTTTAGAAATTTACAAACAAAACAATAAAAAACTACTTAACAAGGATCAGGGCAATGGGTACACGTGGCTGTTTAAATTTTTACCTAACACACACAAAACATTACACAATACACAAAACACAAATTGACTACCTACCAAATCGGCAGGAAAAAATAACACAACAAACACCAATTGACTACCTACCAAATCGGTAGGAATTTTCCTAGCTTTAGGTATCTTATTGACACCCTGTTTTCTAACAGGCAGATACACCCCCCCTTTTTTTTTTTTTTTTTTTTTCAAATATGTACCTACAATTTTGTACCTACATTTTTATACCTACACTTTTACCCACACACGTACCTACACATACACTCCTAGTATAAATACCACAACGAATGCGAGGTTTTCTTCAGTCGAGCACTTGACACTGAAGAAGTCTGTAAGTCACAGACGAAATAGGCCTATCTGTCCGAAGATAAGCACAGTAGTAGAATTAAAAGGAATTTGCTCGTCCTTTCTAGTTTTTCTTTAAAAGAGTTATTCATTTTTTATTTTCTTTTGCAAAAGTAAAGTATTAGTGAAGTGTTTTTAAATTAAACTAGAGTCTGAAGTAACAAGTTCTACTAAAAGCTCTAAAGTAATAGTAAAGTGACAATTCGAGAGTTCAATATTTTGAAGCCAATAACGGCGCCGGCCACGTCCTTACGGTCATCGGGAAAGGGGAAGGAATGTTAGTTCGACAACCGTTGTTACTAGAAACCGTGGAATTCACAGCATTCCCACAGTTGTCTCGGGAAGGAGTATTTGTTAGTAGGATAGGGTAAGGAGCCACCTTTGGTAGGTGATATGATCCACTAGTTATATGAAAATACACGACACGGTCTTCATTCCGATTATGAATTATTTGGTCGCGATAGTAAGGGTAATGCACATGCGTCGACGATCGTTCTATATTGAACGCGTCACCGCATTGATCGTTTACTTAACCGTGGAACCGACTTTACGCCGAAAGTTATCGCGCGCTTCTGATTTCGCATTCAATATTCGCGTCCCCATCTCCCTACCGAGAAAACCGACCGACTCACGAAAATAGTCGCGCGCTTCTCACAGTATTGAATTAAGAATATACGGAGAATAAACTTTCAAGCTTAGATAGCTATTTTTGAAATTTGTATTTTAGTAAGAGTAGTCCCATGTGTTACCTGTGATCGACGGTCGTTGAGATAACACTAGTTTACAGCATTTTTGAACTCGGTAAGCTGATGAATGTTTTTGGTGTAGAATCATGCCCTGAGTTCGAAAACGCGAAGGAAAAAAATTACAGTAGAGCGGAAATTTTTTCGACTTTCCATACAAGGCTGATGATTTGAAAATGATTTTTGTTCTATTTTTAAGCAAAGTCGCTCACTTCACACATCTCATTCTCCGTAATCAATGCTCCGATTGAGCTGAATTTTTTACTGTAACTCGCCTACATATGATTTGTCAAATAAACGTTGAGAAAGAATTTTTAAATTATTTTTTTCTTATCGAAAAAAATACCTTTCTTCAAATAATTTTGGAAATTTTGCTAAAATTTAATGAGGTCGTCCCCAAAACTCGCCAATATCTTGAATTTCATCAATCTGACGCAAAACCTGTATTCAGATGATCGAATGGTATTATATTCAGCTTTTAATTTATGGAAAAAGATTTAAAATTGGTTGAACAAAACGCAAGATATTTGAATTTTATTAAATTCCATATTTTAAAAAGTTGTAAAACTTGATATTGAGCTAAAACTCAAAAACTGTTCTACTTCAAATTTTTGAAGCACGGTTTCGAAATCAGCGCTAAATTATGCTTCAAAAATTTTGGTCGTTGACAGAAGTTCACGACTTTCGTTTTATTTTGTAAACTAGTGTAATTTAGCCAATTATTTTTAATTTGCTCAATGTTTGTTGTGTGCAGCAATTACTTTCTTCTAACATTTTTATCGCTTCAATATTAGGTCAGTACCAGAGCTACAAGATTAATTTGCAGATATTACCAGAGTCCAGAAGTCCTCATGAAAACGCATTGTCGAAATTACCCCAACTCCTTCTAGGATGTATAGAAAAAAAAATCGGAATGATCTCACCCAGTTCCATGTCGTCGGATGACCGCAACCACTCCTTGATTCCTTCAATTTTCTGCAATACTGTTGGCATCCATTTTTATCACTTCACGAGGAAGGACAATGTGCACCTGCCCCAAACACGCGTCACTTTTCACTTCTTCCTTCGAACAATGCAACGCGACCGAGATTTCCATCGCAACTGCCCCACACACGCGTCACTTTTCGTTTTTTTTTTCGCCGAACAGTGCCACCCGATCGAGATCCTCATCGCAACTCATTGGCTACTTTTTTGATTGAAAAAGCATTTATACAGTAATGTGTACAGCATAATTTTAGCTCAGCAATCATTACTGTAAATTTCTGCACTACGGCTTCGGCCGGTTGCCGCAAATTGCATTCAGCCTGTTTTGAATGACGCCTGTTTTGCTTGCCGCTCAGTTGCTGCGATGCGAAAGAGCTTAATTTCTTGCTACGTCACTGTATCCAAAAAACTCGGTTTCGTCTATTCAATTCATATTTTTTCTAAAAAAAATCATTGGGACCCAGATGTATTGACAGTTCTTAAAGGGGGTCGCCACCTTAAAAAGGTTGGGAACCCCTGGTTTAGCAGCGGTTAGGATTTTATAGGACCCTCTAATCACTAATTCATTCATTCATTCAATGGCAATTTTGAAATTATTTATTGTTTTTGTTTTTTAATTTATTACGGGGCGTTCAATTATTGGATGCCTATACCAAATATCGCACCCCTTAGACAGTTGCTCGTTTCTTTAACCTGATTCAAAAATGAATGAGACTTGACCTTACGAGCTCACAGTCGAAACTAGGTGCTGGCAGTGAAATTTTAACCTTTCAGTTAAGCTTCGTTGTATGAGAAAGGCACACGAGAAAAGTATTATTGGTTGTATCCAGTGGTGAAATTGCTAAAATCTATCGATTTTAAAACAACCCTGAATAATACCAAATGTCACCAATTGCTTTTTTTATGGCATTCAGGACGCCACCTTAACGCCACGTAAATTTCAATTGACTTTCTCAGATCCCTGCCTGGAGGACAGACACATAAAAAATGTGACCTTTCCCGAAATGGAAACTCATACCAGCAGGACTCCCACTTCTTACTGTGAGGATGGTTTTTATTGGCCTTCTGTTTGGCGATTATTGGCCAGGTTGGGGTTTTTCTCCAATTCGAATCGATTGAAACGAAATTTTCCTCATAAACCGAAAGTGGAAGTTGCGCATTTCAGTGGTGGTGTGACAAAATGACAAAGGAAGTATGATTTATGGAAAGGTTTCTTGGGATTGAGGGGGATTCTCAAAAGTTTCGTTTTCTGGGACGATGGGAATGGAATCTTGTTCGGGCTTCTTAAAGTTGTATTGCCACGTAGAACCTAACGAACATTTTCGTCGCACGCTTTCTTTGAAACTCTGCACAAGAAAATACAACATTTGGAAGAGTTCTTGCTTCAGAGGATTATCCAAATTGATGTAAGTGAAAACTTTTCAAAGGAAACTCCGCGTGTGTCGACAAGGAACAAAATAGACCAACTCGAAACGGGCGACAGTAATTGCTTTCGGATTATCCTACTCGGAAGAATAATGTCCTTGCCGAGTCCTTCTAAGACTCTGCTAGCAATAACATTTACAAATACTTTCATCCCCGTTGTGCAATAAACATTGAACCATTTCCTCACGGAGAAAGTGTTTATGTGACAATTCTAAGAGTATCAAATACAATGACAAATGTAATTGTGAACTAAAAGGTGATGATTTGGCTTACAAATCAAGAATAATATTATTATGTTATAAAAAAAAACTAATAAAATAAATTCAAAAAAAGAATCAAAATGATTTTTTTTCATATTTACCTAAAAACTCTTTGATTGGTCAATTTTTGAGTTTCAATAAAGCTCTCCATCTTTTCTTCGACTCCTTTTTTAATTCAATTAATATGTATTCAATGAACGCATATAATTCTCCACACCACACAACAAAATACGATTGCCAGGGGGAGAATTCAAATTCTGTAATTCCCAAGCACTTTTGTGTAATGCTTTAACCAACATTAGCTCGAAATTTATACCCGCTACCAGCTGACGCCACTACTGAAGCCCACCAGACCAGCATTCAGCAGCAGCAGCAGCAGCATTCAGCGTATGGGCACACGGTCGGAAATAAATGGCCCCATTTTCCGTGGTTCACCGTTCATTCCGGAGTCCATTCGTCGCCGGCGTCATCGCCGTCGTCATCGTTGTCGGTTGGTTGTTCGCACCTTCTCCTTAGGGCGCCAACAACCGCAGGGGCACTTTCTTTCTCTCTCTCGTGCGCGCTCGTTCAAACAGTTACAATTCGCCAAAGTACAATTCCCAAGACCAATTTAGTAGAAATGCGTGCGGAATACGTTATGAGCTCAGAAGGGCCTCTCGCGTTGGACCCGGTGAATGGCTCGTATTAACTCTGATGATTATTGCAATCTGCATTAAGTATGATAAATATTTTCCTCTTGTTGCTGGGAGCGCGTCGCCGTCATGGAGGTATTGCGATTTCAACGTTTTTTGTGGGGCTAAGAAAATACGTCAAATATTTGAATTTGTCATCCTTATATTAAGAAGTGACCGTTGTTTTTTTTTTTTTTTTCCCTGAAATCAATCAGCAAATTTGAAATAATGTTCAAGCTGGTCAAATTTGCTACATGTTTTGATTTTAAGAGCCAGCTATATTATCGCACAATTGAAAATTAGAAATTAGCAATAAATTTGTATGGGTGAATCAATAAAAATTGGGTTCTTAAATTTTGAAAAATGTATTGATTTTTTGATTTTATACAAAAGAGCACCTTTTTCTGAGTCACTATGATTTTTTTTCAGATTTTTTA
This sequence comes from Aedes albopictus, assembly GCF_035046485.1. Taxonomy (NCBI): domain Eukaryota; kingdom Metazoa; phylum Arthropoda; class Insecta; order Diptera; family Culicidae; genus Aedes; species Aedes albopictus. The sequence goes on along the minus strand of NC_085137.1, from coordinate 474,313,887 downwards.
AACTATATTTTGGTATCCAAAATCAATTTCAAAGAGATTTTTTGAAATCACCTTTTGGCAGCTGGGCAACTGCTTGACAGCTCCGCTCAGTACAAAATGCGACGAGGGGTGATTCGACACATCGCTCCCATACAAACTTCAAATTGAATTTTAAATAGGCTCCCGTGCACCAAAATTCATGAAAATTTGGATTTCGGCTCTGTTTGGTAATCAGATTCAGAATATGGAATTACCTCAACAACGCTAAAGAAGCCAATTCAGGTTTTTGTTGAAATACTAGAAAGACTATGAAAATTATTCAATTGTTTATTGAGCAGATGAACATTTCTCTGATATTCAAGACTTTGATTTTTTATCATTATTTTTGTGGGATATTGACTATTGCAAATTTTTGCCGTTTCAGTACGCGTTAATATTTTAGTCATTTTTTTTATTAAAATTTCACCAGAGGTAGAGTTCATGGATATATGATCATATATGGCACGGTGTGTTGTTTAGAACAACTTTATAACAAAAAAACACAGAATAGGAATAAAAAAACCCAGATTAATCCACCTAGTGGTGATAGTGCCTTTCTCGTCGAATATGTACTCATAAACTTTTCTTCGACGTTAGCCAAAATGTTCCTGAATCCTGAAAACACTTTACACTAGCAACAATTTTAACAATTCCATCATCGATTTTCGAAACTTATTGATGATACATATTCCGATGTTATGTTCAACAACAAAACAGAGCAGAAAAAGATCAGACCTCTCAGTTGACTGCTTGACCACCTTAACCCTAGTCGTGTATTGGGGTCATTGTGACCCCATTCCATCCACTTCGGCAGCGGGGTGAGCGTCAGCTAATGCTTGAAGAAGGTTAACTTTATTCATAATCACATATCACTTTGTGATCTTCGCCAATGTTTATTTCAGCACACTTTAGGCTATATTTTATTATCATTGGTAACACGATTCATGCAAAATTTGACCTTCCTACGAGGAAAATGCAGAAAATGTTAATTTTCCATTCAAGTTTCAATCGCAATGAGAAGAGTGAGGGCTCAACCAGCCGCACCCAAATTGTGAGCAGTAATTTTAGAAGCATAAGGAGATTGGAAATTGAAAAACTGTATAAGGTTGACGCGATTAAATTATATTTTTATATAAAACGTTGATCCATCCTACTATACATTTACACCGCAGGAATCTGAAATGGTGTGATTTAAAGAGATCGCTTTGGTCACGATTTCGTTCTCTCGCATATATGAAGACTTTGATCATTGCTTCATTTATAATCTTACCCAACGTTTACATGCTATCAAAAAAGCCACAATTTGATTTATCGCTTAGACATTTATTTTGTTAACCTTTATAATTCCGCTATTTGATGTGCAGCTTGCATGGGTTTTGTTAAATTTTACGTTTGACTACTTCCGGTGGGACACCTGGAACTGATTCCGGTTGTCTCAAATATGGTCTTAGACTATGTTTTTGTCAACTGTTCATCACGTGACCTGAAAAGCCGGAAATTGATGTGATTTGAGGCTATTTTCTTGCTAACCGTTCGGCAAATTTTTGAAAATGCCGCGATTTTATATATCGCATGCATGGTTTTGGTTCACTTCTATCAAATCACACCCGCAACCGATTCCGAACTACTGTGGCCTGAGACTATTTTCTTGTTGACTGTTCATCAGATTATCAAAAACGCCGCTATGGTTTAGTTCCTTTCTATATTTTACCACTTCCGACGCGTTACTCGTCTTGTCACCAGTTCTGGAACACTACCGGTTCTCCCAAATATGGTCTGAGATTATTTGTTAGTTAACCGTTTATCTTGTTACTGAATAAGTCATCGATATGTCGCATGTATTGGTTCTCTTTTACATATGATCATTTCTGGCGGGACACCCGTAATCAGTTCCGTAACACACTGATAGGGCTTGCGTCTATTTTCTTGCAACTGTTCATCATGTTACCTAAAAAGCCGTGATTTGAGGCATCGCATGCATGGGTTTGGTGTCACTTCCGGCCCGGAACCGGTTGCGAAACACTACCGATAGTCTCTTAAATAGTCTGAGCCTATTTGCTTGCTAAAGTTTATTAGGTAATCAAAAAAGCCATGGGTTTGGTTCAATTTTATATTTAGCCGCTTTCGGAGGGAACTAGTTTCGGCACTACTGACAGTCCATAATGTGGTCTTAGCCTACTTCCTCAATAACCGGTCATCAAGTTGTCGAAAAAGCCGTGATTTGATTTGCCGCATGCAAGAGTTTTGACAACTTTTATATACGGCCACTTCCGGCGGAACACCCGGAACCGGTTCTGAAACACTACCGGTTCATATAAGGTCTGAGACTGTTTTCTTGCTAACTGCTCATCAGGTTATCGAAAATGCCGTAGTTTGATGTGCCGCATGCATGGGTTTGGATTACTTTTATATATGAACTTCCAGCGGGACATCCGGAACCGGTTCCGATACACTGCCGGTTAAGATATGTCTGAGTCTTTTTTTATACCAACCTTTCATTGGGTTATCAAAAAAGTCGCGCTTTGATATATCGCATGCATGGATTTGGTTCACTTTTATATTTGGTCACTTCCGGCGGGACTCCCGGAACCGGTTCCGGAACACTACCGGTTCAGATATGGTCTGAGACTGTTTTCTTGCTGACTGTTCATCAGGTTATTCAAAATGTCGCAGTTTGATGTATCGCATGCATGGATTTGGTTCACTTTTATATTTGGTCACTTCCGGCGGGACTCCCGGAACCGGTTCCGGAACACTACCGGTTCAGATATGATCTGAGACTGTTTTCTTGCTGACTGTTCATCAGGTTATTCAAAATGTCGCAGTTTGATGTATCGCATGCATGGATTTGGTTCACTTTTATATTTGGTCACTTCCGGCGGGACTCCCGGAACCGGTTCCGGAACACTACCGGTTCAGATATGGTCTGAGACTGTTTTCTTGCTGACTGTTCATCAGGTTATCCAAAATGCCGCAATTTGATGTATCGCATGCATGGATTTGGTTCACTTTTATATTTGGCCACTTCCGACGGGACTCCCGGAACCGGTTCCGGAACACTACCGGTTCAGATATGGTCTGAGACTGTTTTCTTGCTGACTGTTCATCAGGTTATCCAAAATGCCGCAGTTTGATGTGTCGCATGTATGTGTTTGTTACATTTTTATGTATGGCCCCTTCCAAGGGTACTGGTCCGGAACACGGAAATGGCCATAACTCCGGAACGGCTGGACCGATCCGAATCATTTTCAATAGGAAACAATGGGACCAGATTCCGCGTCGAATGAACCGTCGGTCATTAAAATCGGTTGAGGTTTACTGCCAAAAAGTGATGTGAGTTTATTTGTACACACACATACACACACACACACATACACACACACACACATACACACACACAGACATCACCTCAATTCGTCGAGCTGAGTTGATTGGTATATGTGACTTGACCCTCCGAGCCTTCTATCAAAAAGTCGTTTTTGGAGTGAACATATAGCCTTTCCAGTACACTTAGTGTACGAGAAAGGCAAAATAAGTAAGTCTGAAATTTTGTCCAATGATACTTTGGACCATTCCCTTCAATTTGCTGGGTAGGTGGGAAACATCCATCGGGGGGTCTAGAACAAAAATTTTATTTGACGATTTTTCATGCAAAAACTGTTAAAAGCACATAATGTAAATTATTGCATCTCTTACAAATAGTCACTACTTTTTTGTCTTCGAAGACAGAACCATAAAAATTTCAGACGTTCTGAAATATGAATATTGAATATTGAAATATGTTGAATGGTTTTCAAATAATAGCAAAAATATCAAACGTATTTTAAAATATTTCGCTGAATAAAAAAAAGTCCAACAAAATATCTATAAATGTTTATACAATAATACATGAAACATATTTAATGCTTAGCACGTTGAGTTATAATGTTGAAGGTACTGCGAAAGATTTTTTTTTCAAATGTTGAACAGATACATAGTCTAATAATACATGATAGGAAAACACGCACTCTGCATATATGTAGCTTTTCATTTGAAAGTATTTATTATTTATTTTATAAACGTGGTTTGTGTATACATGTTCTTTTTTTCATTTTTTTTTCAATGGTCAAGGTCTTACCTACATATCAAATTGCGAGCGTAAGGTTTAAGAGGTGCGTGGCGCAATGATTTTGATTACAAAAAAAAACTTTGTTGATTTTTCGAAAAATGTAGCTTTATGTTGAAAATATTCTGCTAAAAAACGACACCCTTAACAATTATCAATCAGTCTTCCTCATGCTCGGAGATTTCAAATCACACATAACATATTTTCCGAGACATCATATACAAATTGATGACTATTTGAATCAAAGTTTTCTAATTGATTTTGCTTAGCTTTATGCTGAACAGCTTTATTTTCGTGCTAAATGTAGAAGCATTTTCAATAAGTACTCCACCTTTACTTTCAGAACTTATTATCAGTTATTTGTTACTTAATGGCGGCGTAAGCAATAAGCATCCTATCGCTATTAAATTCAAACACAAACTTAAGTTTAGGTCCAACAGCTATTTGACATAGCTGTTCGTGGAACAAGCTGGAAACTATGTCTAGTACCGTGAAGTTGCCCTTGATCTAATATTGCCCAAAAAACTAAATTGTGTTCTCGTTATTGTATTCTTCAGGACAGTGGTTTAATGTTAACTTATATCCTCAACTTCAATGTTATTATGAGGTCTTCAAAAAAGTTTACTTCTTCCTGTTCTTTGACTGTAATAAAATACTTTTTAATTCTGAGCCTGTTAACATTTACTCCGAGATAATTTAGTTTCTCTACTTTTTTCTCAAAACAGAGATGTTTTCCGATCCTCGAGTGCTGGCTTACCTAATAATATTCAAATTAATAATTTTGCGATTTAATGTTAAGTTATTTAAGTTGTGAATGTGTTGTACGGCTTTATTGAGATATGATCATTTGGTAAACAAATGCCTGTGGGCCTGGTTTATAACGCATTTTTATGTACCATAATTATGAATAATATCTCAAGCATACTACAGTGGGCTGGATTCTTATAGGGTATGTTGAAGACATCTAATAATAAAAATAAGGTTTTATATGTTAACAGGTTATGATAAATATCTTTATTAATGAGATTTAACATACTGGATGTGAGCTGTGGAGCCAGACTAGGAAAATGTAATGCTTTTTTAATTTAGGCAGAAAGTCAGTATAACAAGCAAAGATGGGTCACAATCACTAACAATTATCTCAATAACAGGCATGTAATCATAAAACAATGTATGTAGGACTTTTAGGTTGTAGTTTTATCAAAAAGAATTCCAAATAATCCATGTGCCACATTTCCCAAGTAACACAGAAAACATCTTTGGAAATTAAAATTCTCAAAGATGTATTATAAATGTACTATAAGTGGATTCTCAAACTATCAGTGTCATAGACGAGCTCTAATTGTGTTATTCGATAACAAACACAAAACCTAACAGTAGTCTTGCCCATGGGCTTCATAAACGTATGGAATATGTTATTTAAACAATTATGCAACACAACTAAAGCAACAGGCGCGCAAGTTCGAAGAATGTTTACGTTTTCACATTTAGCGGTTTAATTATCAATCGTCACTTTTGAAAAAAAAAATCACTTTGATTTAGTAAATAATCTGCCAATGCACCCGGCGCTATGACCTCTGCAAGACCAAGTCAGCCAACGTAACCGATTCAGCTGGTCCAGCCGCATTACGTTTCTGTACCTTTCAAAAGACCATGAGCACTTCAAGCCAGCTCCATTTTTTATCCCAAATGTGTGTCTACTTTTTAGCAGCATCGTACGGTGCATTGGATACCACTGCAAATGCAGTGGCAGCGTTCTTCCGGCAGTGTTTTTTGACCTTCCGACTCCAGTACAGCGTCGCTAAATTTTAAAACGGCACACGCAAATCGCCCGGTAGCTTTCAAAACCTTCAAAGTCGAACTTCACCGAGACTGAATATGAACTGATTCATCATTCATTGATTCTTCATGATTAGATTCTTCACACGGATATGATTTTGATCAGCACTACCAATTTCCCTCAGCAATTTATTGGGTAAACTTTTAAATTAGTCATTGGACGGATGATACTAATGATTATCGGACTAATTATTTACGATTGCTCACTGGAAATTTTACAGAAACTAAAAAACTCTGACGAGCCTTTGGGCAGCAGCGCAATTGTTGACAAAAATACATTTTGACGTTTTGATAGACTTCGGAGTCACTACACAAATATGTTGTAATACAGTTTTTTAGCTGTTGCGATGATTACTGCAAAATCGAATAATAACATATTTGTGTTTATATTGGAAAGAAGCTATCAAGACGTATTATAAACGTTGATAAAAGACCTATCACATTTTATTATTGAGTTCATCTCTGAATGTAATTTCAACGCTATTTTAACTATGTTTTTACAAACAAAGAGCAGGATTAGTAGAAATGTTTTTGTTTCTTTGAGAAAAAATTTTGATTACAGTGCTGGCTAAAAATATGAAGATGAAAAATGCAAGTCAAGCAAATTGACATTACATATTAATTTTCTTGCTTGGTGAGAACTATAAATATTATTTTTTATTCTGAATATGAAAATCTTATATGAGCGATAATTAGTATTTTGTCATATCTTCCATTAATTAGTGTATAACCGAAATTTAAATTATTATCAACATTTTTGATCGTCACTGTTAGCTTCACGAAGTTGCCGCCATATTTTTTTCTTTCACGCGGATTGAAAAAAAATCTCCAAACCAGGATTATTTCGTTGATTTATGATATATTTTTAAGTCATTTCAATGGCGCTCATATTATGCAAAAGTAAAATTATTGATTTCACAATAAATCTGCAACAGCATAGCCAAACATGATTACCACCTCTGTGCCTGAGCATTTAAGAATTTATTTTCCGAAAAGTAAATGGCCATTAACGTCATAACTTATAAAACATCATTTTTTTTTCGTGCACTTAGCAAGTGTAGATAATATTGTTATATTATTTTTTTTTCGGAAAGTTTCTTCGCTTCAATTATCGAGGTTCTTAAATACAAAAAATCAGTTTGTTTCAAAAAGATATTCTGCAAGCTATATCGCTTTTAAATGACCTAATTGTAACATATGAGTATGTTATGTAATATAAGTGTTTTCTGCTAGTTGATTCATCTAAAATTAGCCTTATTTCAACCAAAGAATGTGATTGCATTATCTGAGTATTTTGTCAGTATTAACTACAGACAAATAACATGATGGAAACTGATTATTAATTATGCGTCAGGTGTGAACGACATAATTAGTATTATAAGTGTATCACAATACATCTTATATAACTTATAAGATGTTTTATAAGCCGCCATTTTTTGCGCTGTTTTGATTTTATAAGTGTCTAAAATCAAGTAAATAATGCAAGAAAAATACAGCAGATTATGTTGTAATCGTTGAATTTCTACTATTATATAACAAGTTGTGCTACTTGGGTTGTTGTTATGTTTACAAACATGAGAATGCTATGAACACAACATCACCACATTGTGGATGCTAATTTTGATCTCACCTTGGAGAGTTTTGTTTACTGCTATCTAGTGACCAAACTATCAATGCTAGATTAGTACAATGTTCTGCAAAGTTTTAGAAAAAAGACATGCAAAGAAAACCTCCATACATTGTTTTTTTGATTCAATGCTTCTCCTCTCCTCTTCTTGGTGTAACGTCCTCACTGGGACACATTTGCATGTGTATATCGTGTGGCAGGCACGAAGATACTCTATGCCCAAGGAAGTCAAGGAAATTTCCATTACGAAAAGATCCTGGACCGACCGGGAATCGAACCCGTCACCCTCAGCATGGTCATGCTGAATACCCGTGCGTTTACCGCTTCGGCTATATGGGCCCTCACAATGCATGTAAAGTGAATTAGCAGCAAGTGAATGTAGCTTTGTTTAAGTTATTGGCCACATCCATCGTAATAATCACAAAAAAGTTTCAGAAAAAAAATACTCTAGGCCTCCCGACAGAATTTTTCGACTTTACCCTTAAAATGAAGTAGAGCATTTATACTTTCTTATGGCAAAAATTCAAGCTTACTTATTTTTTGTTTTAAAGTTGGTCTAGAAACACACCGTGATGGAATTCAAAAAAGTCATGGTTGGCTATTCTCCCGAAAAACGCTAGATGATATTTCACGGTTTTTTCAAAATTTTCTCAAACACCCTGTTAACGCAAGAATCATATGCAGTAGGGGGAATAGTTTCTCACTTGTACTGGTACACTGGATAACGAGAGTGATGTATTTCGGTTTGTACTGGTCTCTTGGTTAACTATAACTGACTTTATTGGGTTCATTACTTGGTTTTATACAATATGTTTGAATGGGATTGATACAAATGGGTACATTTTAGAAAGAACACAAGTTCTATTGTTCACTATGGTTATTGTTCTATACTGTGTACAGAGGGGCTTTTTGTCTATTATTTCATAATGGTAACGCTCTCAACTTGTACACTTGGAACTATTCTCAATGTAATTGGATTAGTTGAAGATTGACACAAAAATAGAGAAATTGGCGTAAACACACCCCATACTTTAAAAATCATATCCTAAAAACTATGAATCGTAGAATAAACTTTTTTTAGTGAAATCGACGCCAAATTTCCTCAGCAATCTAATAAAAATATATTGAGAAAAACACTTCTTTGAAAATGTTTAATTATAGAGAAAAAACGATTGTGCGAAATTTGCCAGAAAACCATGTCGTCAATTTTCAATCTTTTAAAATAATTCATTTTTTTGAGCAGTTAATCACTTCGATGTAAGTAGGCTATAAGTGCATAGATCCTCAAACATCTTATACGGTGTGAATACTGCAGGCCGAAGTCCATTAGGCTGAATGGTCAATAAGTAGAATGGTGATCACGAATCGTAATTTTATAGTTATGGAACAGGAAACGGAACGGTTTTTTTTTTCAATTTGTTAGGTTCTACAATATTAATATTGCTTTATTGTATTACCGTAATTAACAATTATTGCCAAAAATTAGTCTAACAATGTAACTAGGAAGAACAGCCTATGTTTAAAAGAAGGAAAAATTCACTAGTTGAACATCAGTAGTTTCGGTGCAAAAAACATTTTTTGCCTTTCTCGTACACCAAGGTGTACCGAAAGGCTATATGTTCACTCCAAAAATGAAATTTTGATGGAGCCCCCGGAGGGACAAGTTTCATATACCAATCGACTCAGCTCGACAAGTTGAGATGATGTTTGTGTATGTATGTGTGTGTATATGTGTACGAAAAAAGGTCACCTCACTTTTAGATAGTAAATATCAACCGATTTTAACGATCGACGGTTCATTCGACGCAGAATCTGGTCCCACTGTTTCCTATTGAAAATGGTTCGGATCGGTCCAGCCGTTCCGGAGTTATGGTCATATAGGTGTTCCGGACCGGTACCCCTGGAAGGGGTCATACATGAAAATGCAACAAACCCATACACGCGACACATCAAATTGCGGCATTTTCGATAACTTGATGAACGGTTATCATGAAAACAATCTCAGACCCTATCTGAACCAGTATTGTTCCGAAATCGGTTCCGGGTGTCCCAGCGGAAGTGGCCAAATATAATAATGAACCAATCCCATGAGTGTGACACATCAAAGCGCGGCTTTTTTGATAGCCTAATGAATGGTTAGCAAGAAAATAATCTCAGACCATATCTGAACCACTAGTGTACCGGAACCGGTTCCGGGTGTCCCGGCGGAAGTGGTTAAATGAAATAGTGAACCAAACCCAAGCATGCGACACCTCAAATCACGGATTTTCAGATAACATGATAAATAGTTGGCAAGAAAATAGACTCAGACCATATCAGTGTGTTATGGAACCGATTCTGGGTATTCCGCCGGAAAAGGTCAAATGTAAACCAATACATGTAACATATCAAATGATTTATTTGGTGATCTGATGAACGACTAACAAGAAAATAGCCTCAGACCATATTCGGGACAACAGGCCGTGTCCCGGACCCGATTTTGAATGTTCCGTCGTAAGTGGTCAAATATAAAAGTGAACCGAACCTATGACACTTCAAATCGTGGCTTTTTCAATAACCTACTGAACAGTTAGCCAGCAAGAAGTCTCAGACCATATTTGGGAGAACCGGTAGTGTTCCAGAACTGGAAACTATTTCCACAATCACCCCCTAACCAACCAACCCAACCCCTCCCCCCCTATGGGGATTAAATATAAAATGAAACCAAACCATAGCGGCTTTTTGATGAAAGGGTCAGCAGGAAAATAGTCGCAGTTCACATCTATGTAAGACTGTTAAAAGTGCTGCGGGTGTTCCACTGAAAGTGGTTAAATATAGAAGTGAACCAAAATCATGCATGCGACACATAATATCGCGGCTTGTTCAATAACTTGCCGAACGGTTTGCAAGAACACAGCCTCAGATCACATCAGAAACTACCGGTAGTGATTCGAGACTGGTTCCGAGTGCATGCGGCATGTCAAATGCCTGCGGCACATCAAGTAGCGGAATTATGAAAGTGAACAAAATCAATTCTAGCGATTGATAAAATCGTGGCTTTTTCATAGCCTGGTAAACTTTGGGTAAGATTAAAAGTGAAGAAATGGTGCAAGAGGGCAAAATTGTGACCAAGGCGAGCTCATCACCATTACAGATTCCTGCGGTGTTAATATACAGTAGGATGGATCAACGTTTAATGGGAAAATTATAATTTGATCGCATCAACACCGAATAAAGATTTTTTTCAATTTCCTCTTGCGTCTAAAATTACTGCGCAAAATTTGGGTGCGGCTAGATGAGCCCTCGCTCTTCTCATTGCGATTGAAATTTGAAAGAAAAATTTCGTTTTTTTTTTTGCATTTTTCTCACAAGGAGGTAATTTTTACATGAATCATGTTACTATGGATAATATAATATAGCCTCAAGTGTGCTAAAGAAAACTTTGTCGAATATCGTAAAGTGATCTGTATTTGTGAATAAAGTTAAGCTGGTCAAGCAGCCAACTGAGAGGTCTGATATTGTTAAGCTCTGTTTTGACGTTGAACATATCATCGGAATATGTGCCATCAATAAGTTTCACAAATCGATGGGGCTTTGTTAAAAATTTTGCTTTTCTATATAAAGTGTTCCCAGGATGTCGAACATTTCGGCTAACGTCGAAGGAAAGATCATGAGTACATATTCGATGAGAAAGGCACTATTACCACTAGGTGGATTAATCTGGGTTTTTCTACAGTGAAACTATTCTTTCTAGTTTCACTGTAAAATATAGTTTTTTTTGCACCGAAACTGGTGATGTTCAAATAGTGAATTTTTCCTTCTTATAAACACAGGCTGTTCTTTCTAGTTTCACTGTAGGACTAGTTTTTGGCATTAATTGTTGATTATGTTAGATCATTAAAGCAACATTAATATTGTAGAACTAGTAGTTAATTATTGAAAAAATAACAGATCTATAAGCCATTAACTGTTCCTTTATATAAAAGAAGGAAAAAATCATGCGTAAATCACAGTTGCTCCAACTTCAACAATTATTAAAATAGTATAGAAGGAGAAAACGAAAAGAAATATGACCATTCGGCGTAATAACTTTTTGACCTAATGACCTTCGGCCAAATGCCCTAACACCAATGATACTAAAATTCTATCCCGAGTATCCCGAGTCGGGTGTCGTTTGTGCAAACGCCATTTGGCCGAAAGAATCGTTTGACCGAATGCCGTTTGGCCGAACCATGATCAAAAGTACTCAAGGAAGTTTTTGGCATTCTAACTACCAATATGATCAATAGATATTTTTCCTTCTTTTCTTTACAGAATTGATATTCAGGACTTAGTTCAACGCAAACTGCCAATATTCAATCAAAGATTTTTCCATCTTTAAATCATAGGCTATTCTTTCGAATTATAAAGAGACGTGGAACAGTGGCATGGTAACTTAAGTACAATATTCATTTTCGGTCAAACGTCATTCGGCCAAATGACCCAGAACCGCCCGAGCGCCATTAACCGTATACCATAAGCCCAAATTTGCTAAGCTCACATATTACAATCACCGTGATAAAGGAATATATTGATAAGAAATGGCGCAAATAAGCTAGGAAGTTCATCTAGAAAGAACAGCAGATGTTTAAAAGAAGGAAAAACTCTGCTGGAATTAGGAATGTATTAGAATTAATTTCCCCAAGAACAAGCTTTTCATAGCATTTGGTTAAGTGATATTCGGCCTAATGGTACATTTATGTTTGTGACATTCGGGGTACTGGCTTTCGCGCAATGACTGTCAGGCTAATGGTATAGGTAAAACCGTGTCACTTAAGTTATTATTTTTATGTATTTTAAGTGATGATCTAAAAGCATATTAATGATGAAGCGATGATAAAAAAAATCACGTCACGACAAACTTACTTATTCTATTGTTTATGGTTTTCGATGGACTTAAGTGTGTGATCAACAATTCCGAGTAATCTTGCTGTTTGGCACAACAATTATGATTTAACCCTTTGGAGCCGGACTGTTTCGCCACTGCTGCCGCAACCTCGCTGGTCTCGAACACGTTTGTTAGGGTCGTTTTCATCACCGGGGTCATATATGACCCCTCCGGCTCCAAAGGGTTAAAGTGATTATGTTCTCTCTCTCTTCTTGGCGTAACGTCCTCCTGGGACAAAGCCTGCTTCTCAGCTTAGTGTTCTATGAGCACTTCCACAGTTATTAACTGAGAGCTTCCTCTGCCAATGACCATTTTGCATGCGTATATCGTGTGGCAGGCACGAAGATACTCTATGCCCAAGGAAGTCAAGGAAATTTCCTTTACGAAAAGATCCTGGACCGACCGGGAATCGAACCCGTCACCCTCAGCATGGTCATGCTGAACACCCGTGCGTTTACCGCCTCGGCTATATGATTATGTTATTGTTCCATAATAAGAGTAAGCTTATAAGAAATGCTTTCAATTGAAAGAAGGAAATCTTTGAAAAATATAAGTAAAGCCAAAAATTCCAATAAAAGTTGGAAAGAACAGCCTATGTTTTGAAGAAGGAAAAATCTTTGATGCGTAGTGATCATATTCCGTCATAATAAAATTTGACCAATTTGATCCACACTATGATCAACTTGTCCACAAACCAAATTGATGGAAATGTTATATTTGAAAAAATAAGCTGTTGTGGAATGCGCAATAAAATGATCAAATAACATAAAAGATTTAATAGCTGTGTATTGTGAAGTTTGAATCGTTTAAGTTCACATCATTTTTTTTTTATTTCAGAGTGATTTGCCCTTCTTCAAACTATTATTCTTAAACCATTTTTTGTTTGCTCTTAAATCAGTAACAACAATTTATTTAACTTTCGCATCTAAATCTGAACAAAAGTAATATATGACATTTTTACAATCGATTCAAGAAAATATTATCGTGAGGTAATCGACCCTAAACAAGTAAAAAACGTGATTTATTTTAATGTTAACGTTTAAAATTTTTATTAGATAGGAATCACTTCCGGATTGAGAACTTTGGCAAATTTCTGGGATATCGTACTTTCTGGGGAATGGTTTTCTGGGAAATGGTTCTTTCTGGCATATGTCTTTCTGGAAATGGCATTCTGGCGAATGGTTTTCTGGCAAATATCACACAATCAGAAAAAATCGTCTTAAATGCTGATGAAATTTCCGTTTGTATCATAGATTATTTTCAACAAAACTTTTCTAAGTTGAAAAACTAATGCTTTTTCTTTCGTTCTTTGACGACAACGAGTCTTTTACCGTTTTGGCTTGATTTTTCATCACATAACAGTAAAAATATTTACTATATTAGTCATTTTGTCTTTTGACCATTGGGCGCGAAGTGTTATGATACTCACTTTTCATGCTTACACTATCACAAGTTAAAAATCAATTATGATCATTTTTATTTTGTAGTGCTAGAATACAAATATTGACTGATACACTATCATGAAAAACCCAAATTAATCCACCTAGTGGTGATAGTGCCTTTCTCGTCGTATATGTTCTCACGATCTTTCCCGACGTAAGTCAAAGTGTTCCTGAATCCTGATATGTTTTAACAAAAAGCAAGCATTTTATCAAAGCCATCATTGAATTGACTTAAAACTTGTTGAGGGCACATAGTCCGACGTTATATTCAACGTATAAGCAGAGCTGAATAATATCAGATCTCTCAATTGACTGCTTGAACACTTTCACTAACACTGGAGGCTGATCAATATCAACACGATACTAACAAGCTAAGATATAACTTTTACACAATCACAGATCACTTTGCGGTCTTCGACAAAGATTTTTTTTGCACATTTTAGGTTATATTTAATTGACCGTAGAAAACAAGAACGTAGTGAAGAAGCAGTTATCAAAAAAGCTGCTATTTGATGTACTGTCAAACACCGCGTATTCATCACTCTTTAATACGGCACTTTTTAATACGTACCCCACTCATTCGACATTTGTCGAATTAAAAAATGATCAAATGTCACAGTGTAATACACTGTAAATACGAATGATCCAATACTGTGATGTTTATCACACCCGCAGCGGCTCCTCGTGCAGCTGCTACTTCCGGAAATTCAAATTTGGTGCTTTCCGACACCTGATCCGTTTGGTGATCAACCGCAGTGAACTTCGGAAGCCAACAATCGTAAAATTTGCAAGCGGTCAATTCATACCACCATTAAATCTGTAAGATTTGTGTTCAAAAACAAATCCTACATTCTTAACACAACTAAAATAGAGTTGGTTCATCGAATTAAAAGTTAACCCAGGTAATTTGACAGCTATCATTGTCGAATTAGCGTGGTTTTATGGTACTACACGTATGGGTTTGGTTCAATTTCACATTTTACCACTTACCGATTGTCCCTGATGTGGCCTTAGACTAGTTTCATGCAAATTGTCACTCAGTTTTCCTAAAAAGTCGCAAATTGATGTAATGCACGCATGGGTTTGGTTCATTTGTGCATTTCGCCAGTTCCGGCGAGGCACTCGAAACTGGTTCTGGAACGCTACCGGTAAATGTGACCTGAGACTATCTTCTTGCTAACCGTTCTTTGCGTTATCGAAGAAGCTGTTATTTAATGTGCTGCGTGTATGCGTTTGATTTCGTTCATTTGACCACTTCCGTCGGGGCACCTGGAACCGGTTTCGACACACTATTAGTTTTTCAAAGTATGGTCTACGATTTTTTTTTCTTGTTAACCGTTAATCAGGTTTCCTAAAGAGTAATTTAATGTGTCGAATTTATGGGTTTGGTTCTCCTTAACATTTGACCACTTCCGATAGGGCAACCGTAATCGGTTGTGGAACACTACCGATTGTCCCCAATATGGCCGGAAACTTTTTTTTCGAATTAAGATACCCAAAAATCCGCGATTTGATGTGTCGCATGCATGGGTTTGGTTAACTTTTATACTTGGCCACCTCTGGTGGGACATCTGGAACTGGTTCCGGAACAGTACCGGTTCCG
Organism: Aedes albopictus; assembly: GCF_035046485.1. Taxonomy (NCBI): domain Eukaryota; kingdom Metazoa; phylum Arthropoda; class Insecta; order Diptera; family Culicidae; genus Aedes; species Aedes albopictus. The sequence continues at coordinate 474,298,347 of NC_085137.1, read as the reverse complement.
ATATGGTCTAAGAATGTTTTCCTGCTTGCTGTTCATCACGTTATCGAAAAATCCGTGGTTTGATATGTCGCATGCATGGGTTTAGTTCACTTTAATGTTTGGCCACTTCCGGCGTGGCACCCGGAGCCGGTTCCGGGACACTACCGGTTCAGATATGGTCTCAGACTATTTTTCTGCTTACCATTCATGAAATTATCGAAAATGCTGTAGTTTGATGTGCCGCATGGATGTGTTTGTAGCGTTTTCATATCTGGCCCCTTCCTGGAGTACCGGTCCGGAACACCTAAATGGCCATAACTCCGGAACGGCTGGACCGATCCGAACCATTTTCAATAGGAAACAATGGGACCTGATTCCGCGTTGAATGAACCGTCGGTCATTAAAATCGGTTGAGGTTTAGTTCAAAAAAGTGATGTGAGTTTATTTTGACCACACACATACACACATACATACACACACACACACACATACACACACACACAGACATCACCTCAACTCGTCGAGCTGAGTTGATTGGTATATGTGCCTCCTATCAAAAAGTCATTTTTAGAGTGAACATATAGCCTTTCCAGTACACTTAGTGTACGAGAAAGGCAAAAATAGTAATATATATCCCATATTTAGCCTGTGATAGCACATTGACATTTTCACATTTTTTCCTGCCGCACCCTGTATATTACAAATATCGATTGATGCTTCTGATTTAGAATTTCAAGTTCGTGAATAGACATTAAAAAAAATGTCTGATGGTTTCGATTGGCCGATTAGATAAACGGATATACTTATTGTCTTCGATTTGTTTTACATTCTGGAAAAAGATACTCTCTTTTTTAATGCTAATAAAATGCTACAGCTTAGTTAGCAGAAGTAATCAATAATAAAGAAAATAAGTCTAAAGCAGAGCAATTTTACACCGATACAGTAGAATTGTACTTTAACATTAAGCTGAATAATATTCAAACATAAGTTTACATCTTATGGGGTAGGTCCAAGAAAACCACAACACACCGCAAACGCCACCGGTGTATTTCCCAGACATGTACGAACTTTGTTTTCTCCAAATAGAGTCCAACTTTTTCGACTCGTAACAAACATAAACTTCCGATATCAGTTAATTTAATTTTTGCCTTTCCTTTTGCTGCCCTTGCCAACATTTCCACACTGGGGGTGTTTGTTACCCAAATGGAACTGGTTTGTGTTTGTGTTTGTTGTTTCTTGCCGCAACTCAATAACCGAATGAACTCTCTCAATAACCTTTTTTTTTCCTGTTCCTATTTCGAAACTGGGTTTCGATTTGGGTCAGCTTGAAGCTCATGGAACCGGAAGAAGCTGAACTTTCATGTTTTTCAACGGGTGGTTTTCCTGGTTTGTCTCAGATCAATTTTTCAAATTTGCTTTCGTAAACGTACACATAACTTTTATAACATCTTCATTCTTTTCTTTTTGGCATACATAAGTCTCAACTAAATTGAAATTTGTGGCTATGTTTGTTTTTTTTTGCCAATGCTCCCGGAATTGTTCGAGAAAAGCAATGTGTGTCAAAGTTATCCTCAGAGAAGACAGATAAGGTAGAAAGCATAGAGAAGATAGAGAAGATAGATAATCCAGAGAAGTCAGAGAAACAGAGAAGACAGAGGAAATAGAACAAGTTTCACTGATCTTTTCACATCACTTCTTAAATTTATGCTAAACACTTGCTTAAAGTGTTCGCTTTGCCAAACACTTGAACAAACAACCTTTGAAGTCGTTTCACCATTTGAAGCTTTTTTTCTCTCTCACACAAGTGTTTGAAAAGAAAAGACATTCTTACGTTTCTAGTTGCACAGTTAGCGCAGCCTTTTACTCCTTGTTGCCCGAGAGCGTGACTAATTACTTCCTCATTGTTTGAATCAACACTCCTGACCCGGTCGCCAAGCAGCGTTGGTTTTTGCTGTACCTACGTAAAGCTCGGAGCAAAAAAAAAATGCAGACACCGAGCCTGAGCAATGCAAAGAATCCCGTCCTAATGGGCACAGGCAGTCCGACAAACGCGGCGGTTTGGTGTTCCTCCGTCGTCGTAGCAAGTGGCTGTCCAGCCTTTCGACTGCAGAGCGATGCCTCTAGGTGTCAGTAGCAGAAGCAGAACTCCGGAAATTAATCACTTGTGGGCATGTTGCGCTATTGCTATGCCTCTTTCACAGTCATCTCCCACTACGTTATCATGGAAAAGTAGTTTCGTTATCGTTAGAGAAATGTACATTTATTGGAATGGGATTCTACAAACGCTCGATACATTTCTATAGCGTTGGAAAGGGATACTATTTGACAGTGGAAAAAAGAACTTCAAGAAATAAAATGTTTAGTCGTGTACTAAAATGAAAAGATATCAATCATATTATTTGCGAGCTACATTTGAAAATACCAAAGCTACATTTGAAAATACCAAAGAAATTCGAAAACACCAACGATAAAATTTGAAAGAAATAAGATAATTAACGGAAGATAAAAAATTTTAAAAAATGCAACCAAAATTTTTGTTAAAAAAAATTAAACAGAGAAGACAAAAAAAACTGAGAAGACAGAGAAGATAGAGATGACAGAGAAGGCATAGAAGACAAATAATAAATAAAACGATAGCTAAAAAATTAAAAAAAGTCATGCAACAAATATTTTTGTTAAAAAAATAAGCAAAATAAAAGAGCAAAAACGTATTAGTTGCAGAGAAACATCGATAAAAAAGAATAGCAAAGAAAGTAAAAAAAAATGTTCTCCATTTACCACTGAGAGGTGTTCCATCTTTAAGTGCATGATTTTTTTCTTCTAAGTAAGACACAGTAACCCGAGAAACGAATCGGGGCAGGGTCCAAAGGAAAAAAAACCGGCGGTGGCTGTGGTGCTCACTATGATAAACACTCGGAATGAAAATGGATAAACTTGGTGCTAAACTTCACTCTTCATGATAATTTATTACGCCTTCCTAGCTGGAAGGATAAGGCGGGACGGTATACGTTACCAGCTAACCAGAGAGCCACAGCCTGCTTGCTTGGTCCTTGGTGGTTTCGGGAGGTGTTTCTTGTGGAACGTTCCGAACTTACGTAGGTACGGGGAAGGATGAATTCTTTTTCCCATCCAAGCGCACCGAGGCAAAAGATTGAAACAATGAGCGCTGTGAGGATGGAACCACCGCCACCGCACCGGGAGGAAAAAAAAACAAACTGAGAGGAAGCAGAAACGCCCCAACGCAAGATTGCTGATGTGAAGTTTTATTGTATAAAATTAACCATCAGTGCGGCTGGCTTCTGGAGAAGTTGGCTTTTTGGAAAATTGGCAACGGGTGTCGGCGTGGTCTTGGCTCGGTGATGGTGGTTTGGGTGAATAATGAACTGTTTTTGCGCCAGGTCATGATGAGGTTAAACGTTGAACGTCAGCCAAAATGGAGATGGGCTAGTATCTTGAATACGAATTATTCCTTTCGACGAATTCGGAGATCTGCTTTCTTGCTAGTCCAGAAATGATGTTGTTAATAATAAAATTTATTAAAATGACTCAAAACTGTGAATAACCTACGCAATATGTAAAGTATTGATAACATTTTCAGCAAGAAACTTCTGCTGCGGAACAGACTCTTCAGGGAGTAGAGCTGAATTTAAATATATAATCTTTAAATATCTTTTCTTTATTCTCTATCTTTTCTGTCTTTTCTGTTTACTTTGCTTGCTGTGTCGAGGAGCTGTGTTTTCGCTCCTAGCTGTATTCTTTGTCTATTCTGTCTTCTCTTGCTTTCCTATTTTCTTTGTCATCCTTGTCTTCCTCGTGCTTTCCTGTTTTTATATATTTTCTGTGTAAACTGTGTCTGTTCTAATTTAGCTGAATTCTTAATAATACCTGTATTATCTAATTTTTGATTTTTTTCTGCACAAGAGACACAGAAGCTTCTAACTTATGTCTGCCTTTTCTATGTAGCTTAGATGTTTTCTCGCGTTTCTCCATCGTCTAAGTCCTCTATGTCTTCTCTGCTCTCCCTATTTTTTTTGTTACCTCTGTTTTGTTTCATTATCTTTATGTTTATCTACCCTGTGCTTACTATCTCCTCTATCTGTTCTATATTTTCTGTGTCTTCTCTGTTCTTTCCGTCTCCTTGTTCAGTTCTGAACTGAACTGAACTTAACTGAACTGAACTGAACTGAACTGGACATCCTAACACAACCTGTTTCTCAGCTCAGTGTTCTATATATTTGCGCGGTCTTTCCTTGGAGAATATTATTGCAATTTTTTTAAGATTTCTTCTGTAATTCTTTTGAATTATATTGTTTCTATTTACAATACTTCAAAAACTGTTTCAGAAATTTTAATAGATTTTCTTCGGATTTTTTTTTGAGAATTGCTTTGGTCATTTCTAAGGAAATTTCTCCGAACATTATTTGAAAATTATCGGGCAATTATTTAGGGAGTTCCTTCCCCAATGCTTTCGGTATATTCTTTGTGAATTCTTTTAGTCATTCAAATCAATCTCTCAGACAATTTCGAAATTCAGATTTTCCCTATGGGAATGACTGTAGGAATTTTCAAAGGAATTTTTAATTTTGAAAAGAATAACCGAAAGGATTTTAAAATGGATTTTCCAAAACATTGTTCATGGGAATTGTCCAAAGAATCTTCAAAAAAAAAACTGCCTGATAAGTTCCCAGAGAATTTGACCAATGCCGAAGCCGGAAAATTTTCAAGAAGAGTTGATGAAAAATTTCCATAGAAAAGGAAAAAGAAGAATATGCCGGAGGAATTTGTAAAGAAATTATCAAATGAATTTCAAGAAATTTCTGTACGAATTGCCAAAGAGTTTTATAAAGAAATTTCAGAAAAAAAAACAAATAAGTGTATTGAAGGAACTTCATTGAAGTTTTGGCAGAAATAGTTTCGAAACATTGGCCTGGAACATTATTGAAAGAAAGTATAAAGAATAACCGAGGCACATCGAATGCTGATTTTTCTCTGAAAGAGTTGCTGAAGAAATTTGAATAGAAATTTTCATCTCAATTTACAAAGACATTTCTCTAGAAATTGTCAAAAAATATGCCAAACGAATTTCAGAAGGAATTGATGAGGAAATTCAGGAAGACTTCCCAAAGTAATTGGGGAGGAAAAAAATCCAGAAGAATTTCCGAATGAATTTCCAAGCAATTTTCTTGGAAATCGGCGGAAAGATGCTGAGTTAGAATTTTACAAAGAAATTTCCGAAAACATCTTCAAAAGAAATTTCAAAATGTGGTGCCTCGTATCCGTGCGGTTACGGTCACCAAGCTTCTAATCGCACCACCCTGTGGGGTGAGGGTTCAATTCCCACTTCCGGTGATGAAACTTTTGAGAATAGTGTCTTCTCCGTATCCACTGGTGCATGTTCCGTGTGTCCCTTGTCAAGTGTGAAGTTTTGTTCAGTGTGTACAGCTGCCGGCTGAAATCGGTGTTCGTGTCTTATAAAAAAATGAATTTAAGAAGAGACTTCCAAAGTCATAGCCACTTATATTTCCACATGAATAAGTGAGGGTTTCCTCAAAGAATTGCCGGAAAAATCCTAAACATTTTGCCTGCAAATTAAAAACCAAAATAAATCCACCTAGTAGTGATAGTGCCTTTCTCTTCGAATATGTTGTCACGATCTTTCCGTCGAAATAAGTGAAAGTGTTCCTGAATCCTGATATTTTTTTTAAGAAAAGCATGCATTTTATCAATGCCATTATTGAATTGAAAACTTATGATGGCACATAGTCTGACGTTATGTTCAACGTATAAGCAGAGCTGAATAATATCAGACTTCTCCGAGGACCTGGGATCGAATCCCACTCCCGACAAACTCGCAAAATGTGAGTTCTTCCTTCGGAAGGGAAGTAAAGCGTGGGTCCCGAGATGAACTAGCCTAGGGCTAAAAATCTCGTTAAAACAGATAAAAAAAAATATATATCAGACTTCTCAGTTGACTGCTTGAGCACCTTCACTAGCACTGGAGACTGATCAACATCAAGACGATACCAACAAGCTAAGATATAACTTTTTACACAATCACAGATCACTTTGCGATCTTCGACAAAGTTTTTTCTGCACATTTTAGGCTATATTTTAATGACAGTTAAAAACAAGAACGATATGTAGTGAGTATAGTGAGACGTCTGTTTGTATGTGGATTTCATTTGTCAAGATTTTGTTCCTCTTACACATTTTTATCGCTTTTATCGCTTCTTGTGAAGCATTAAACACTGGTTGTGCAACCCTACCGATAGTCTCTAATGTGGAGTATGAGCCTATTTTCTAGTTAACCGACCCTCAGGTTATTGAAAAAACCGAAATGTGATGTGTCGCATGGTACACTTGGTTATTTTCGATGCGGTAGAGGAACAGGTTCCGGAGCACTACCGGGTCTCCCAAGTATAGTCTGAGACTCTTCTATTGCTTAAATTCATATGGTTACCTAAAACACGATTTGATTTATGTCCCAAATATGACCGGAAACTTTTTTTTTGCCGAATCAAGATACCTAAAAATCCGCGATTTGATGTGTCGCATGCATGGGTTTGGTTCACTTTTATATTTGACCATTTCCGGTGGGACACCCGGAGCCGGTTCCGGATCACTATCGGTTCAGACATGTTCTGAGAATATTTTCCTGCTTACTGTTCATCAGGATATGTATAAAAAAAGCCAGTATTTGATATGGCGCATGCATGGGTTTTAGTAACTTTTATACTTGGCCACCTCCGGTGGGACATCTGGAACCGGTTCCGGAACAGTACCAGTTCCGATATGGTCTGAGAATGTTTTCCTGCTTACTGTTCATCAGGTCACCGAAAAAGACGCGGTTTGATATGCCGCATGCATGGTTTTAGTACACTTTTATATTTGGCCACTTCCGGCGGGACATCCGGATCCGGTTCCAGATCACTACCCGTTCAGATCTGTTCTGCGAATATTTTCCTGCTTACTGCTCATCAAGATATCGGAAAACCACTATTTGATATGTCGCATGCATCGGTTTGGGTAACTTTTGTACTTGACCACCTCCGGCGGGACATCTGGAACCGGTTTCGGAACACTACCGGCTCCAATATGGTCTGAGAATGTTTTCCTGCTTAGTGCACATCAGGTTATCGAAAAAGCCGTGGTTTGATATGTCGCATGCATAGGATTAGTTGACTTTTATGTGCACGTGTTGACCCGAGTGGTCAAGGCGAATTTGTCATCCGACATAGAAGCCGACTCACTTTTTCATAGTTAAAACTACAACTCAACTCTTTATTCAAATTTTAAACCTTATATATAATTACATTTTTTTGGTTATTTTTCTCCCCCCACTTAACTTAACTTAAGCGCCTAGCGTCACATTCTCCGCTCTCGCTCTCTTTACTAAAGTACCAACATTCTAGTACTTCGAAACGCGAAATTAAAGCGCGAGAGAGAAAGCTCGCGTCTCTTACTTAGTATCTAATTGGAAGCGGCTAGAATGCTTCCTTATATGAGTCACATGTTTTATTATGTTATACTCCGGTAGTTATGCATTCTTTTTGGCTTACCGTATGCCAACTAGAACAGGTAGAGACCTGCTGAAGCAAACTAGGTCACCCGCTGACCAACTACCGCGTATGATTTGTTTATTTCGCTTTCGCGCATGTCACATATGATGATGCAATAATTTAAATGTACCGTATGTAGGTAGCCACCATCCTAGCTTGAGTCTTGCTCATGATGATGCAAATGATCAGTTAATGAAAGCAAATAACTAATGAAGAATGAATGATTAATTAATCAATTAGGCTATGGTTGGTTCAATATCCCCTTCGTTAATTAGCTGTTTGATATCTTTAATTGAAGATACAAACGGTTAGCGTTGGTTATTATTATTCATGAATTTATAAAATGATATTGGTTATAAAATGAAATGAAATATGTATATCTTTGGAGACAATTCTTCTTAACAAAGTTGGTAGTATTTTATCCACGACGCAATTTTCCTGATCAATTTATCGTAACCAATGTACTCCTGAAATAATAATTCTGCAAATTTACTCGGAATTTACTTTGAAACAATTTCCTTTCTACCATTCATGTTGTATGATACGCTTGAGAGCATGTTGTCCTTCGCCTTCGCCTCATTGGTCATCCTCTCGTTCCTCAAGTTTCCATCACAGTTCTGCTTATCACGTTCACATACTTAAACTTGTCCAGTCAGATAGAATGTCTCACGTTAGGTGTTAGGAATGGACTTCCTTCGTCTATATTCCTTCGACACGATATCGTTCCTCAGACGGATGAGATGTACTTCCGCTCCACTCAAAGAAATATTCAATTTTACTGTTACTCCATTCCATCGTGACTTTTACAGATGTTGTCTTCTTCTAAGTATTTCCCGTTTACCTCTTCCAGTTGATCATGAAGATTGAATCCTCTGATGCATAAATTATTTTCTTGTTGATAAACTTTTTGTTTCAAAATCGTTCGTGAAACAGTTTCTGGTTTTTTTAATCGTATAATGCATTCGTAAAAAAAAAAAGAATTGATGGATCGAATGACATTCACTGCAGAATTTCTGCTATGATTTGAGTTGAGAACTTCCTTGATTCTCTTTAAGCACATAACTTGGCTTCAATAAACGTTTCTTTTGATAAGAAGATTTTTGAATGTTGAATATTGTTTTGACTCGCTTTCCATATGTGCAGTGTGCACCCTTTCGTGATGGTCTCGTTCTTCCAAAGAATGTCCAATACCCTCTACCTTCCGAAGACTGCTCTTTTATATGATCATGTAATTGACTGATATGTTGCTTGCCTCCGATCCCGCGGTATGCCGGTCGCGAATGATGATGTCTTCACTCAAGATATGATGATGTCTCTAGCTCTCAAGGTATGTGTTATGTCACTTTTAGCGGTAAAACCTATTTCTTATTTTCCCTAATTAGTGATCGCTTTTGTATTGTATAATTTTTTTTTTATTTTTCCCTGATTATTTATCCCCTTATTGGTTAATGTGGTCCCTTATGACCCTTACTGACTCTTTATGTGTCTATCTCTTAAATTTTTAATCATTCTAGTTGGGATATTGACCATTATTGATTGTTGTTTCACTATTTTGAAATGCGTTGAAATTAATGTTTGAGATTTAAATCTGTACAAAATGTACATTTGTAAAGGGATTTTGATTCAAATTTTGAGTAGTATTCACGATTTCCAAAAATGAAATTCCAATGGAATGTAACATTTCTCGTCCAAAATAGAAATGCATCTTTTCCGTTAGAATTATACTTACACTTTTTCGGTTTTATCGGGCTTATCTGGATGGATACTCCCCCTTTTCCACAGCTTTTTCATGGGTGGTGTAGGATATCCATTGTCTAAGCCTGTAAGACAATTTCTTGCTTTCATCATTTTCTGTCTTCCAATCGTCTTTCCATGCTGTAGCTTCTCATTTCTCCGACTATGATTTAATCCTGTAATGAGACTTAGATCTTGTATTTAATACATTATTTATGTTTCAAATTTTTTCATTAAGGAATACAGTACAAATTTTCACTCGTTTTTCAAAACGTTTAATTATTATTATAATTATTATTATTATTTTGACAGTATTAAAATAATCTGCGTATTTTTTTATTGACATAGTGTATTATGCTTGAATTACCCCATTTATTTTCTTATTATGGTTATTGCCAGTATCCCCTTTTCGCACCGGGCTTACATGCCATTTTGTATTTGTTTTTGAATTTTGCTGCCGATTTCCCCCAACTTCCATTATCGGTCTTACAAGATTGAATTTCATTGGTGAACTGCATAGATAAATACCGTTCTTGAAAATTATTATTGTTTATCTTTTTTTTTCTTTATATTTAAAAGCTAATTCATTTGTTGAGTTTGTCGTGTGTGTATTGTCAGTGAGATATACATTCTTTCGCATACATACAAATACATTCCGGGGTCGCGATCCCCTTGTCCAATCATACTCTCTTCAGCACTAGTGTTGGCAAGACTCAAAAGATTGTTATAAAAATAATATAATAATTTGTATTTACTTTTATTTATTCATTCAATTTTCTTTGTTGTTTTTTTTTTAATATTTTGCGTGGTTCTACATGAAATTTCTATGTATTCATTGAGTGTGAGTGATATTTCTTCGTAAGTTAGTTTTTCATGAGTTTACCAACACTAATCCGCACTCAAACATTTTATTGTCATTGTTTTGTAGTGTGTTGTGTCTGTTGTTTTGAATATGCATATGAATTTGTATATGGGCCCATGTTTCATTGTTTTTCTCAGATATTCAATAAATTGTTTTAATATTATTCATCACATAATCTTTTAAGTCATATCGTTAACTTTCAATGTATAATGTATTTGTTTATAACAAAAATATGAAGGATCATTATGTCCTAGATAATGAACTTCCGTAGTTCACATTTTTCCACGTATGTCCAGCATTTAAATATTAGAATTTCATTGATTGTATAGATTTTATTTTCAATTTATCTCTTGCGTTGGCTTTATCCCCTCAAGTCTGTTTATCCCACATTTTGTAATTGAATCTTCCCAAAGAAATTATAGTTCCCAAAAAATTTAGTATGCTTCCCATTTGTATATTATTATTCCCATTACCGTTGCTCGGTCTTATTTTGAAAGTCTCTGCTTGATTATAATTGAGATTTGTGGAAAAAAAATATAAGTTTTATATTTCATTGCTTTTGCGCAATCTTTTCAATGTTTTGATTAATTTAAAACATACATTTAAATTCTTTAAGTTACTTATTAATCAAAAATTAGATGTACATGCATATTTACTGCAATATAATTAAACTAGTATATAAAAACCGTTGAATATTCTCAAATTCTTTGTTATTATGGAAACTCTCATTTTATTATCTAGATATTTAGCTTAAATATTTGGGTAGGTCACTTAAACACTACTATAGTATCATATTGTAGTATATTTAATTGTTAATTAAATAATAGCTTATCGAAGTATTGATTTAAATATTTAAAATATTATATTTTTTTGTCTTATTCTAGCATAGATTATTTTTTTCTTAAAAGTAATCTGTTACTTACAGTGTTAATTCTTAATATACACTATTATTATTTTACCACGCTAAATTAAATTAATTGCAATTATTGTATATTAACTTAAAAATAGCATCAATCATAATCTAAAGAATATTACATAATGTACATAGGATTAAAAAATAATTTGGTTAATGGTCTTCATGGAAAATATATTGAATTGATTGAAAAAAAAATGTGAAACCGTATAGCTTGACCAGCTTCTGTCAAAATAAAAGATATTTATGTATATATATGTTCACGTTTATATTTCTTTAATCAGTTAGATATATTTTAAAACTTACATATTTACATACAGTTGTATCTGTTCATTAATCATTATACTTTCGAAGTCTGTTATTATGAACTTTTTCTAGTCTTTTTCCGTTTTTAACGATAGTTGTTTGTTCGCTAGGAAAGCTGACCACTTCATAAGGTCCTCTCCATAATGATTGCAATTTTTGGCCGGTACCTGTAGGGTTGGCTTTCACAAGAACCATGTCACCCCACATTGGTTGCCATTCCTTTGATTGTTTGTCGTAAATCTCCTTGCGTTTTTGTTTCGATACGAGCAAATTATCACGTGCTTTATCGTGAAAGTACTTTAGGGTAGATTTTAGTTCGCCGGCATAATCGGAATAGGTCAATTCCATATCTCTCATTCTGTAGATTGAGTTTGGAATTCTTGCGGCTCTGCCATACAATAATTCGAATGGCGTAAAGCCGGTAGAAGAATTGAGTGTAGTATTATATTGGAATGTAAAATGCGGAAGAAGTTGATCCCATGTTTGAGGATCTCCGCCAATGAATTGCCGTAAATATATTTTCAACTCTCTGTTAGATCTTTCTACAAGGTTTGCTTGTGGATGATAGGCAGTCGTTGTAATCTTTTTAATTTTCAAAATTTTACAAACATTTCTCATCAATTGGCTAACAAAGTTTGTGCCATTATCAGTTACAAGTTCTTTTGGTGCCCCAAATTTGCAAATAAAACTATTCACAAATGTTTCGGCAACTGTTTGACTTTCCTGGTTTTCCATTGCAGCTACTGTTAGATATCTAGTCAAATCATCTTGTATGACCAATCCATATTTATTGCCGCTATTCGATTCGGGTAATACGACGATATCCATAAAAATCTTTTCAAAAGGTTCTGTGGACGTGGTTGTGATCTTCATTGGAATTTTATTTGCAGCACTAATTTTGTTCTTTTGGCACGAGTCACACTGTTTGACATAGTTTTCTATATCTCGGCACATATTCTCCCATTTGAAAAGTGGATTTATGCGCTTTAGCATGCGTTTGCTTCCGACATGTCCACCTAGTGGGCTGTCATGAAATTCTTGTAGGACAGTTTCTCTTTCCTCTGGTGCTACCCACATTCGATCCTTTTCGGGAGCATATAATGTGAAAAGTTTGTTGAACTTTTCTGCAATAAATCTCAAAACATCCATATATGGGGGTGTTTGAAGATTTCTAAATGATATGATTTGTACATTTTCCGCATCTTTCGCGTATTGAGGACTATTGGTAAATGCATCTACTAGTTCTTCGTATAAAACTTTAGTATCACTTTTAGATCTTTTGTTTCCATTTAAAATTATTCCCCATAACTTTTTATTTGGGATTGAAAATACATTCCCTTTCAAGTAATCTTTAAAACCATGTGGTAGGTCAACGAATTCACTTAATTCTTTATGTGCTGACCTGCTATTCAAAATCAAAAATGTTGCATCTGTACTTTCCTCTGATATTATATTCCTTGAAAATGTAAGTCTTTTAATATCCAATTGATCACTTAAAGCGTTCCTGAATTCATCGCTTGGAACAGTTTTGCATGGCCCCTTGTGTTCATCCATAGCAAAATCAATATTATCTAGCTCATCCATATGAGGATTCCAGTTGGAGTTTTGCCTGGGGGTTGAATGTTTATCCACTACATCTTTGGAAGAGTTAAATCGTTCATCATTTGTTCTCTTGGCTTTTACTTTCTCCCTTTGCTTTTCATCATGCTGTTGTCGTTTTTGTTGTCTGGTTACGACAGCAACAACCTTAGAATTTTCCTCGGGTTCGTTTTCTGTATGAAGCCTGGATAAAAAATCAGCTACTACATTATCCTTCCCTTGTTTGTATCGAATATCGCATTCTATGTACTGCAGCATTTGTAATCGTTAGCTGATCTCCTTTCAGATAAAAGACATCACTGTAATTTGTCATAATTTCTTCCATTGCGTTAAAATTAGCCCTGTTTAAATGAGTTAAATTAATCGTTTCCACTAATTTTGGGAGACGGTTTTTACCTTCCATTTGTGGTTGACTTCTGTTATCTAATAAGCTGAGGTCTTGGTCTGAATCCAAATCTTCGAGGAAAACTTTATCAATATCCGTCGTTGTTTCTACGAGATATTTGTTAGCATTATGATCTGAAGATTGTCCTTCTGCTTTCGCTTCCCAATTTGCGGAGTCGTCATTGAAATTTTTATCAGTAAAATTTGTTCTCTGATCATGTATTATATTAATGTTGTTTGCATTATCTCTTTTGTCTTCGACGTTGCACTTGTTATGTGGAAAATGTTTCGTATTTCCCATTGTGGTATCTTTAAAAATATTTGTTGCATTTCTTATGCTTTGTTGAGATTTATTCTGGAATGAATCACTATTTTCTGTAACCATCCTTGTGCGGTTATTATAATTGTTTTCATGCACCCTGTGTGCTAAATCTAATTTCCCATGTTGTTGGCTTACAGCATTGCTGTAGTTAACTGATTCGGTTTGACATTCTTTTTCTGACTTAATTAAACGTTTATCGATATTATATGTATTCATAGTATGAGGGGAGTTTTCATTCATATTTAATAATTTTGTGCATTCATCAGTTTTTCTTAAAGCAATATATTTGAACCGTGGTCCAACATACAATGTGTTTTGCTTCAGAAAATCAGCTCCAATAATGCCTGGAACACATAAGTTCTTAATAATATAAAACTTAATATTATAATGAGAGTTTCCTATTTTAAGTTTAACTAACGTTGATCCAATCGATCGTGTTTGGGAATTATCAAATCCCCGAAGTATCTCCTTATCATTATAGTTGATGTTTTCTACTCCAATCCTAAAAGCAGTATCCCATCTTAATAAGTTGAAGCATGACCCAGAATCAAGTAAATATTTTATCACTGTTTTCGGCTTTGCAACAGATGCAATATTTAGTAAAAATAAATTGTTGCCTGAATGTTCGATGTACAATCTTTCATGGGCCGGCATACAATTTTTAATTCCATTTACAATGCTTTCTGGTAGTTCTTGAAAATTATTCTTCTGAAAATTTGCATTCCGAGATAAATTCTGTTTTCCATTGATAGAATTAATATGGTTGCGCTCTCTATAATTATTTGTGCGGGGTGTTCGCACAACATGTACGAACCCCCTGGAATCACGTTTTTTGAGTATGTTATCTTATTATGCGGACTTTGAACATAGCCATTAGAATACCTGTTATTTCGCAAACGGAGGTTTTGTACTGGTAGAAATTTATTATTTTGGTTGTCATTGATTTTGTTATTTTTCTTCGTTACTAACAAGTCTAAGGTTGTTACTCTTGCAAAGATTTCATCGATTTCATTTCCCTCATCGATCTCTTTTTTAAGCCAAGTTAGTAATTCTGGAAGTGTTTTTCCTCTTTGCGATTTACCAGCATGAGCTAAACTTCGATCGCGTAATCCTCCCAAGAAATGTTTGCGTAACGAATTCGTCGCATATCTTCCCTGGTTAGCTACCCACTTGTGTAAATCTTCTACTCTGATTCTGTAATCATCGAACGATTCATTTTCCCTTTGTAGTAATGTTTCAATTTCCTTCATAAGAGTAGCGGCACTCTTTTCGAATTTAAACTCATCCTCTAGATTGCGTTTAACTTCGGGCCAAGTATTTGCCTCAATTTTCGAAATCAACTTTAGCGCTTTACCTGTAAGTTTCAAATAAACCACATTCAGAAGCGGAGTATGATCTTCTCCTTCCAATTGTTCTGCAAACAGCTCAATTTGTCTAATAAAAACTTCCAATTCATATGGATTCCCATCAAATTGTGGAATACATTGGAGGGCTGTTATTTGTGAAAACGCTGCCATTTTAATTTTCAAATTATCAGTACCGTAAAGAAAACTATATTCTCGCATAAATAATGATTTTTGATAGCTAAATTAACTGTGTTTTCCACTCAGTACTCCAAAGTCTCACTTTTACATGTAGAATTTTGTAAAAATCCATGTATCGATATTAAAATTCAATCTGATATGTTCCACACGGCTTTTTCCATTATGTTCATGCTCATAAGATTTCAATCTGTTACCCCTTTTTTTTAGATTTAATGTGTTTTTCAGGGCACTAATAAAGTTACTCCAAAATGAAAATGTGATTCTCCACTTGCAATTGATAATTGGAACCCCAGTATTGAACTAAGGAAAATACGGTTTCACGGAAAAATATTAAGGAAATTCGCTGAAAAACTATCATAGTTACCCCGTTTTACGGTACCAAAAATATTCAGGTGAAATTACTGCTGGTCACAAAATTTTGACCACCAAAAACCATAAGTTGTATTCAGACATAAATGGTACATCGTGTGGAATGTCATTAATCGCACATTTTGAAACCCTGCTTTAATTTTATTGCCATCTCTCCACCGTTCTGTTAACTTTCAATCGCGACCGCGAGCGAGCGACGGCCAAGCTGCTGTTTCAGCAAAGTGATATGTGCTGTGCTTTTCGTCCGACGGTAGTTTGAAAACGATGCGAGACGTGGAGGAGTACCCACTGGTAATTTATTAAGAGAAGTATCATTCTTTGAGTTTTATTTCTTTTTGTAATTGTAAATCTTTTTAGGTACTCGCGGAAAGACATTTGTTTAGTGACATTTACAGTAAGTTTCGATGCATATTTTGTTTTTATCATGTGAGTAGTAAAACCACTTTTATATTTCTTTTCGTTACTATTTAGGGATCATGTTCTTAGAAATTGTTCATTTTTACTTGAACGGTGTAGTAATTCTTTTTTAATGTTGATCCCTGCCAATGATCTGGCTCTATATTTACTTTTATTTATGTTCAGAAACTCTCGCTCTATCAAATCTTTAAGATATTGCAATTCCGAGTAATTGGATTGATGTGTTGAATCATTCGGGCTTTTATTTAGTTCAGACATTTACTGAATGACAATTGACGATGGCGAATTAAAATAAGTTTAGACATGTATTAAATTTGTTCTAAAAAACACCTAAATTTAGACTTCCGGTGGCACAGCTATAACGCTTATATTGTTTAACATATTCACCACACTTCACTAATTTTCACCACATAATTGATATAAAAAATGTTTTTCATTTTTTGCATAATTTATTAAAATCCCATGTAAAAAGAAGAGAGAGAAAAAGGTTTGTACTTACAGTATTGCAGCTGTTGTAATATTTTCCATTTTGCCGGTTGCCACGTTTTCTTCCACTCAACTGAAAGATTCGCACCGTTTCTTTATTCTAGTACCTAATAGTTTTTTAGTAGTAAGTAGTTGGGCCTCTTTTTCACTTTTTCACTTAACATGTTTCACCATATCAGTTAACGGCGTACCTGCACTATTTTCTTCGCGCTTTACCGCTGTCACCAAATGCACGTGTTGACCCGAGTGGTCAAGGCGAATTTGTCATCCGACATAGAAGCCGACTCACTTTTTCATAGTTAAAACTACAACTCAACTCTTTATTCAAATTTTAAACCTTATATATAATTACATTTTTTTGGTTATTTTTCTCCCCCCACTTAACTTAACTTAAGCGCCTAGCGTCACATTCTCCGCTCTCGCTCTCTTTACTAAAGTACCAACATTCTAGTACTTCGAAACGCGAAATTAAAGCGCGAGAGAGAAAGCTCGCGTCTCTTACTTAGTATCTAATTGGAAGCGGCTAGAATGCTTCCTTATATGAGTCACATGTTTTATTATGTTATACTCCGGTAGTTATGCATTCTTTTTGGCTTACCGTATGCCAACTAGAACAGGTAGAGACCTGCTGAAGCAAACTAGGTCACCCGCTGACCAACTACCGCGTATGATTTGTTTATTTCGCTTTCGCGCATGTCACATATGATGATGCAATAATTTAAATGTACCGTATGTAGGTAGCCACCATCCTAGCTTGAGTCTTGCTCATGATGATGCAAATGATCAGTTAATGAAAGCAAATAACTAATGAAGAATGAATGATTAATTAATCAATTAGGCTATGGTTGGTTCATATGTTTGGGCACTTTCGGCGGGACACCCGGAACCGGCTCTGGGACACTACCGGTTCAGATATGGTCTGAGATCATTGTTTTGCTTACCGTTCATCAAGTTAACGAAAATTCCGTAGTTTGATGTGTCGCATGGATGGGTTTGTAGCGTATTCATAACTGGCCTCTTCCTGGGGTACCGGTCCGGAACACCTAAATGGCCATAACTTCGGAACCGCTGGACCGATCCAAACCATTTTCAATAGGAAACAATGGGACCAGATTCCGCGTCGAATGAACTTTTGGTCATTAAAATCGGTTGAGGTTTACTGCCAAAAAGTGATGTGAGTTTATTTTGTACACACATACACACATACGCACACACACACACATACACACACATAGACATCACCTCAACTCGTCGAGCTGAGTTGATTGGTGTATGTGACTCGACCCTCTGGGACTCCTATCAAAAAGTCATTTTTGGAGTGAATATATAGCCTTTCCAGTACACTTAATGTACGAGAAAGGCAAAAACGTCAATGACATTGTCGAGAATATTTTTAAAAGAATTATCGCAATAATGTTTCGCCGAAATTCCAAGTTTATTGTATTGAACGGAGTTTTGTGAAGATTTTCCAGTTATAAATATTAAAATTTCTCGCAATTGTGCCACCACTTTCAGTACACGAGATTTTTAGGCGATAAAATAAAAGCATCGTTGCGATGAATGTTGAGTTTTATCAGAAACTCAAATTTGCTGTATCATAGGTAATTTTGTTAAGATATTGTTGTTCTTAAAAGTCATACATCTCACAATTAGACTGTACAAGTTTTTTCAGGTTTGCGTGGTAGTTTTCAAGCAATTAAACAAAAAAGCTGTTGCTAAGAATAGTTTGTTCACATTGAAAAAAAAAACCAATAATACTTTACACTGTATACAAAATTCCTGTTTTACTTGCCTGGCTCTTTCCCTTGGATTCCAACTGGTTTTTTTTTCGCTATTCTTCAAGGAATTGTTTCTGGGATTAGTTTTGGGTATTCCTTCAGAAACACCTCCAGATATGTCTACTGAGACCTCTGAAAAAGGTTCCGAGGGGAACCCTCAAGTATTTTATTCGGGAAGATTCCTCTACACTTGGAGATTTGTCTAGAATTCTTCCAGTAGTATCTTTCAGCATTCTTATCTTGGTTTTGTTTTTATTTTTTCAAGAATTTCTTCTGAGATTTCTGAGTATAAGACGTGAGTGCAAAAGCATTTTCCACTTTCCCAAGCAAGACTATATTCTTTAGTTATTTAGTAAAATATCAATATAAGTACCAGCAGTGTATGAACCAAAATTGTGATTATTCCGGTACCGGAAAATTTCTACAATACCATATACTGCTATCTTTCGGCAGCTTAAAATTCATGTTTGTAAAATAAACTCTACCTGTAGGAGTTGCGGAGAGATTCCTTTTGAAATTTCTCCCATAATTTCTCAAAGAAGTCTGGAATTGTGTATTACAGGAACCTATTTCATGATTTCAACAAGAGTTCTACCAGAAATTCTTATAGATATTCCTCACGGCGTTTCTCCAATTTTCACTGAAGAAATTCTCAAGAGTTTCCTCCGTTTATTTTTCTCAATATTTTTACTTCAGATATTCCACTAGAAAGTTCTCATGAGATTCGTTTCAAAAGTTCCTCAAACATTCCTCCAGGGATTGCACCACAATCTTCTCTTGGGATTAATTTAGACCTTCCAAAAAGATTATTTCAGATTTTTTTTTCGGGGACCCTTCAGGAATACCTTTATAGAGATTCGTTCAAGAATTTTTTTTTTAGAAATCACTTCACGATTAATTTTATGTTGTTTCTCCAGGAATATTTCAAGAAATCCTACTTGGAATAACTGCAGATTGTTCTCCACATTTCCAGGCATATCATTGGAGATTCCTTCAAAACATTTAATTTCATTAGAAGCATAGTTTAATTATTCCTTCAAGATTTCTTCCATATTTGTTTTAAATTTCTGCTGGGTTTCCTCCGAAAGTTCCTCAAGCGATTATTCAAGAAAATGTTTCAGGGCTTTTTGTCCACTTAGAAATTATTTGAAGAACTCCTCCAGAAGTTATTCCTGCTTCAGAACATCCTTCAAGAATCCCTTCAGAAAGTTATGCATGGATTTATTTAAAAACTCCTCCAATATCTGTGGTTTTATAAGAGGTTCCTTCGAGATTTTTTCCTTGAGTCCTTCAAAAGCATCTCACAAAATTCTTCTAGGGGTTCCATCTCAAAGGGTTCCTCCAGAAACAAAGATTACTTTAGATATTTTTATCTCATAAAATTCTTCTAGGAATTCCTCCAGAGCTATCTCCAGGAGTTCCTCCAGGTACTCTTCTGAGGTTCCTGCAGAAACTCCTCCAAAGGTTACTTCAGAAATTGCGTCAGAGAATTTTGTTCAGGATTCTCTTCTGTTATCTCAGGTATCTCCAGGAATTCCTTTAGAAATTCCTTTAGAGTATTCTTGAAAATTTATCCAGTATTTTTTGTGTAATTTCATGTTAAGCCCATGAAGGAATAATTGAAAGAATTTCTGGAGGAATCTCTGATGTAATCCCGGAAGATAATTCTGAAGGAATCACAAGCAGCACTAAAATAAACCTGCTAGAAAATACTTCAGTAACCCCTGATAAAATTTTGCAAAGAATTCCTAGACGACCCCTGGAAGAATCTCCGAATGAATCACTAAATATTTGTTTGTGAAAGCTCTAGACGAATTTCTCAAAAAAATCCATGGAAGAATTTCTAATGAAATCCCTTGCTGACATTCAAAAAATAATCCTCAAACTACTGAAGATGTCTCTGGAATTATTTCATGATGAATTTCTGAAGAAGTTTCAGGAAGAATCCGTAGAGAAACTTCTGAAAGAATCCTTGAAGATTTTTTAAAATAGTTTTTCTGTCTTATCCCTTTAAATTCTCTGGAAATATTCTTAAAAAAAATCTGTGGAAGAATATTTGAAAGAGTCATAGGGATATTTTCGAAGAAATCCTAGAAGACGTTGCTTGAAAAAATCTAGGCAAAACCTGGAAAAACTGCTTGAGAAACGCTTGGTGGAATTCCTTCAGGAACTTGTTAAGAAATATTAAGAGGAATCCCTCATCGAAATTCATGGATTTTGTGAAAGGACATCCGGAGGAAAACATTTATTTTTTTAATTCTAGAAAATCTCTAGAGAAACTGGTAAACTTCTGTAAAGTATAATAGAAAAACCAAATGAGAAATTTCCAAAAAAAATAGACAAATTTGCAAAAGAACCATAACAGATGTCATGAAAATTACAACAACAATTAACAAATAATGAAAACTGTCATTGCCACTTTTATTGCTATCAGGTCTAAACAGGTGGTTCGTAAAGTCCTGGCGATATAAAAAAAACCCCTGTCGTTTTCTCATCGATTGACAGCGGCGCGCCGGATCAACTTGGCGTGGAAAAAATGTCGGCGACGGCGGCCCACACGTCTACTGCGGATGTTTCGTCAGGGATTTCCCTGAAAGTTCTATTCTGATATTACACAATGAGTTACCATCGGGACATCTAAATACTTCTACCATTTCTCCACATATTTTGTGCGAGATTCCTCCAGAATGTTCTTGTCTGTAGACATTTATTTCTCAAGGAGATCGTTTGAGCTTTCTTCTAAATTTTCTTCTGGAATTTCTGTAAATACTGAACTTTATTCTGATATTCTTCCAGAAGATCCTTCGTGTGCTCTTTCGGTGAATATTCCTAAAATTTCAAAAGTTATTTCTTGAAAAATACCAGGAGTCACTGAACGAATTTCAGAAGGTTCTTCAGGGAAAATTCCCGAAGAAACTTGTTGAAGGTTCGCAGTAGGAATTCTTTGAAAAATCCGAGAAGGAACTTCTTGAGGATCTCACAAGACATGTATGAATCACAAATCTCAGGATTTCCTGAAAATATCCCAGAAGCAATTCTAGAAGGAATAGCACAGGAAAGTTTTGGAATATCCGGAGAAGCTCCAGAGGATCCCCACAAGAAAACACTGAAGATCCAGCCGAGCTATTTTCAGGAAATTCTTCAGAAATCTTTTCAGTAGTTTCTTCTGCGATTCCACCAGAAGATCGTTTATGGGTCAGGGGATTTTTTGTTATCGTACAAATTGGGCCGAAGGGTCTCAGATTTTCATGAAACTTTATCCACAGGCAGGGATCATGGATATATATGAACAAAAAAAATTGAGAAAAATTCAGGGTCGCCTATTTTCCCGGAAAACTCAGGTGGAAATTGTTTGTTTGCCCCTGACACTAATTACTTTGGAAAATCATAACTCAAGAATGAAGCATCGTAGATACAAAGTTTATTTTAGAAAATGGAAGCAAATTTTCTCAGATATCCAAAAATAAATATGAACTGGAAAAAGTTTGTCACAAAATTTTCCACAGTTGAGAAAATTTGTAAAGAAAAGCCGGAAAAACTATGCCTGAACTCGTGGAAAAATTTCAAACAAATATTTTTGAGAAGGTTACTTCAGAAGCTTTAATCGCTGAAATTTTTTTTCACCGTTAAGAAAATTCATAAATAAAAGCCGGAAAAACTATGCCCGAATTCGTGGAAAATTTCCAAAAAAATATTTTTGAGAAGGTGATTTCATAAGCTTTGATCGCTGAAATTTTTGGAATGCACTTTTTTTTTCCTGAGTTACGGCCAATTTTGTAAAAATGACTATGTAAGCCAATATTATAGAAGTTTAGAATTAGCATTAAAAATTAGCAAGTTAAAATACACGGTAATAAAAATAAAAGGAAACCTATATTATATGAACATTTCTCACAAAATTGGCCATAACTCAGGAACGAAAAAAAAAGTGCATTTCAAAAATTTCAGCGATCAAAGCTTACGAAATTACCTTCTCAAAAATATTTTTATGAAAATTTTGCGCGAGTTCGGGCATAGTTTTTCCGGCTTTTCTTTACGAATTTTCTCAACTGTGGAAAATTTTGAGGAAATTTTTTTCCACTTCATATTTTTTTGGATTCCTGAGAAAATTTGCCTTTATTTTCATTAAAAAAAAACTTTGTTTCTACGATGCTTCGTTCTTGAGTTACGATTTTTCAAAAAAGGCTTATATGGCACATTTGGACATTTTTTAACAAAATTTTCCGTAACTCAAAAACAAAAAACCCAAATTAATCCACCTAGAGGTGATAGTGCCTTTCTCGTCGTATATGTTCTCAAGATCTTTCCGTCGACGTAAGTCAAAGTGTTCCTGAATCCTGATATTTTTTAAGAAAAGCAAGCATTTTATCAAAGCCATCATTGAATTGACTTAAAACTTATTGATGGCACATACTCCGACGTTGTGTTCAGCGTAAAAGCAGAGCTGAGTAATATCAGATTTCTCAGTTGATTGCTTGAGTACCTTCACTAACATTGGGAGCTGATCAATATCAAGACGATACTAACAAGCTAAGATATAACTTTTTACACATTCACAGATCACTTTGCGGTCTTCGATAAAGTTTTTTTGCACATTCTAGGTTATGTTTTATTGACTGTTAAAAACAAGAACGTAGTGAGTATAGTGAGACGTCTGTTTGTATGTGGGTATAATATGTCAAGATTTTGTTCTCTTACACATATTTATCGCTTGCATTGATTTTATTTACTTTCGTAGTTCCGGCGAAGCATCAAACGCTGGTTGTGCAACCCTACCAGTAGTCTCTAATGTGGTATGAGCCTATTTTCTAGTTAACCGTTCCTCAGGTTATTAAAAAAGCCGTGATGTGATGTGTCGCATGGTACATTTGATTACTTTCCGGAACAGGTTCCGGAGCACCACCGGGTCTCCCAAATATAGTCTGAGGCAATATCATTGCTAACGTACATCAGGTTACCTAAAAAAACCACGATTTGATTTATCTTACAAATGTATAAATCACTTTTACATTTGACCACTTCCAGTGGGACACCCAGAACTAGTTTCGGGACACTACCCGTTGTCTAAAATATGCTCTGAGGCTATGTTCTTACGAATCGATCATCGTGTTATCAAAAAAGGGTCTCCAGTTGGCCTAGTGGTTAAGGCTATGAATCGCCAATCCGGAAACGGCGGGTTTGATTCCCGTTCCGGTCGGGAACATTTTCTCGACTTCCTGAGCATAGTGTAGAACTTGCCTCACAATATACAAATTCATGCAATGGCGGGCAAAGAAAACCCTTCAATTATTAACTGTGGAAGTGCTCTGAAGAACACTAAGTAGAAGAGAGGCAGGCCAAGTTCCAATGCGAACGTCGAGCTATAAAGAAGAAGAAGAAGTTATCAAAAAAGCTGCTGTCAAACCCCGCGTATTCATCACTCTTTAATAAGACACTTTTTAACTTGTACCCCGCTCATTCGAAATTTGTTAAATTGAAAAAATGATCAAATGTCTCAGTGTAATACACTGTCAATACGTATGATACGATATTATGATGTTACTTACACCCGCAGCGGCTCCTCGTGCAGCTGCTACTTCCGAAAGTTCTAATTTGGTGCATTCCAACACCTGATCCGTTTGGTGATCAACCGCAGTGAACCTCGGAAGCCAACAATCGTAAAATGTACAAGCTATCAATTCGTACCACCACAATATCTGTAAGATTTGTGTTCAAAAACAAATCATACAATCTAAACAAAACTAAAATAGAGTTAGTTTATCGAATTGAAAGTTTACACAGGTAATTTGACAGCAATCATTGTCGAATCAGCGTGGTTTTATGGTACGACATGCATGTATTTGATTCAATTTCATATTTACAACTTTCGGTTCACATTTTACCACTTACCGATTCTCCCTGATGTGGTCTTAGACTAGTTTTATGCAAATTATTAATCAGTTCTCCTAAAAAGTCGCAAATTGATGTAATGCATGTATGGGTTTGGTTCATTCGTGCATTTCGCCAGTTCCGGCGAGGCACTCGAATCTGGTTCCGGAACACTACTGACCTGAGACTATTTTCTTGCTGACCGTTCTTCGCGTTATCGAAGAAGCCGTTATTTAGTGTGCTGCGTGTATGCGTTTGGTTTTTTTTTCTACATTTGACCTAGGATAGGATGTGACACCTGCAACTTCTCTGTCTAATTTCATAGCTTGCTGGCTTGTTTTTTCGCGTTGCTAAGATTATTGGTCCCCAAATTGGTCTCTTTTGGGCTGACTAGTTGTCTTATCCTGTCCTAGCATTTGACCACTTCCGTCGGGGCACCTGGAACCGGTTTCGGCACACTATTGGTTTTCCAAAGTATGGTCTATGATTTTTTTTTGTTAACCGTTCATCAGCTTACCTACAAAGTTATTAAATGTGTCGAATTTATGGATTTGGTTCTCCTTTACATTTGACCACTTCCGATGGGGCAACCGTAATCGGTTGCGGAACACTACCGGTTGTCCCCAATATGGCCGGAAACTTTTTTTTTGTTAAATCAAGATGCCCTCAAATCCGCGATTTGATGTGTCGCTTGCATGGGTTTGGTTCCCTTTTATATTTGGCCATTTCCGGCGGGACACCCGGAACCGGTTCTGGATCACAACCGATTCAGATATGTTCTGAAAATATTTTCCTACTTACTGTTTATCAGGATATCAAAAAAGCCACGATTTTATATGTCCCTTGCATGGGTTTAATTACCTTTTATACTATGCCACCTCCGGCGGAACATCTGGAACCGGTTCCGATATGGTCTGAGAATGCTTTCCTGCTAACTGTTCATCAGGTTATCGAAAAAGCTGTGGTTTGATATGTCACATGCATGGTTTTATTTCAATTTTATATGTGGCCACTTCCGACGGAACACCCCGAACCGGTTCCGGGACACAACCGGTTCAGATATGGTCTGAGAATATTATCCTGCTTACTGTTCATCAGGATATCAAAAAAAGACACTATTTGATATGTCGCATGCATGGGTTTGGTTAACTTTAATACTTGGCCACTTCCGGCGGGACATTTGCAACCGGTTCCGGAACACTACCGGTTCCGATATGGTCTGAGAATGTTTTCCTGCTTACTGTTCACCACGTTATCGAAAAAGCCGCGGTTTGATATGTCGCATGCATGGGTTTAGTTCACTTTTATGTTTGGTCACTTCCGGTGGGGCACCCGGAACCGGTTCCGGGACACTACCGGTTCAGATATGGTCTGAGACTATTTTTCTGCTTACCATTCATCAAGTTATCGAAAACGCCGTAGTTTGATGTGCCGCATGGATGGGTTCGTAGGGTTTTCATATCTGGCCCCTTCCTGGGGTACCGGTCCGGAACACCTAAATGGCCATAACTCCGGAACGGCTGGACCGATCTGAACCATTTTCAATAGGAAACAATGGGACCAGATTCCGCGTCGAATGAACCGTCGGTCAATAAAATCGGTTGAGGTTTACTGCCAAAAAGTGATGTGAGTTTTTTTGTACACACACATACACACACACACACATACACACACACAGACATCACCTCAATTCGTCGAGCTGAGTCGATTGGTATATAAGACTTGACCCCTCCGGAGGCTCTATCAAATTTTCGTTTTTGGAGTGAACATATAGCCTTTCGGTACACCTTGGTGTACGAGAAAGGCAAAAAAGGTGCATTCCAAAAATTTCAGCGATTAAAGCTTCTGAAGTAACCTTCTCAAAAATATTTGTTTGAAAATTTTCCACGAGTTCGGGCATAGTTTTTCCGGCTTTTCTTTACGAATTTTCTCGGCTGTGGAAGATTTTGTGGAAAACTTTTTTCAGTACAGGATCTCTGCTTTCATTTTCTAATAAAAACTTTGTTTCTACGATGCTTCGTTCTTGAGTTATGATTTTTCGAAATAAGTAGTGTCAGGAGAAAACAAAAAATTTCCACCTGAGTTTTCTGGAAAAACAGGCGACACAGATTTTTTTTATTTTTTTTTGTTCATATATCCATAAGCCCTGCCTGTGGTAAAAGTTTCATGAGAATCTGAGACCCTTAGGCCCAATCCCGTACGGTAATAAAAAAAAGTCCCCATCACTTTAATAATTCTTCCTGGGTGTTCTCCTCGACGTTCTCCTGGTATTTCTAATGGAGTTTCTTCTGTTTTTTTTTTCAGAATCCCTTCAGACGTTTCTTCCAAGATTGCAGAAGGAACCCCAGGAACTCGAGAGGTAAGTTCTTCGACTGTTTGAGTAACATGGGAAAGAAGTTCTTGAAAATAAATATCCTGAAATTCCTGAAAAACTCTCAGAGGAAACCACAGTAAGAATATTTAAAAGAAAACTTCTATTATAATCCCAGATATCTCAAATAATAAATTGTGACATATTACTTTTGCAAGTCAATGAAAAAGCAAAGGTTTGAATGTATCTCAAAAAGGCACCTTTTGCCGAAGATAGTATGTTTCGATTTTAACGATTTTTATTTGTTGCATTTTTACACATTTAAAAACGTTGATAAAATGTTTAGCAAAACGCCAAAGAAGTGATAACATTGTGTAATTTGCTAATGTAAAAGGCGTTGGAAACTTTAAGACGAAAAATTGATATTTTTTTTATTAGGAAGATTTTTATATTTTTTTTGTTTTTCATCTTTCCCTGTGACGTCACAAAGAAACGATATTGCCAAAGGAAAGGGGCCATACACACTCTTAAAACATCTTTTCCCCAGATACCAAAATCATGGCAGTTAGCTGCTGAATCAGATCCTTAAGGGACCATCATTTATCATTTCCTGTCGTGTTCCTTCTCCTCACCCTCTCTGACGAGACACGCATTCCACTGAGAGACCCTTTGCTCTGAGGAAATCGTCGATGCTATTCCCTTCATATATAGGATAAGCGTGAATAGTAGAATGGAAAAAGCAAATCAATGACAGGTCAGCAAGAGCAAGTTTTCTTTAATATACACGCATTACATGTACGCTTTTTCTACTTTAAGTGCTATTTTTTTGTTAGTCGTCAAACATATAGGCCTGCATATCGCCTAGGTAACTCGTTTGTGGAAGAGCGGGTAAAAAACAAAAATTGGGGAAAAAATAGTTTAAAGCATTTGACCATCCTGGGCTACTGGCAAATCTTAAGGCTGGAATCAGCTTTGCACAGATAAATATTTTGAAAAAAATCGAAGGGTAAGGTTTTTGGAAAATTGACATTATATTACATCTGACATAGAAACATGATGAATACTCTCAGTGTGTTTTTTTTTTTTTCTAAAAGTCCTTCAAATATCCTCAAACATTCTCGAAAACATCATTTCAATCCAACAATCCGTTGTTATAATTTTATGAAGAAAAAATTGGTTTTTCCCATACGCATTTTTCAATTAAAAAAGCTTTCGTCTACGCGATTTGTGCCTTGAGCTGGAAATGCTCAGAAGCAATTGCAAATAAATTGACATTGCTGCTTGTTTTTCTAAACAATGTTTTCTTAGGAAGACAAATTGTTCCCTGTAAGTCTCCGAACAACGACCCAGCAACAGATTGTTCACATCGGTAATTGATGGAAACTCCCCGCTGGCGATGAAGTAGCAGAATTTCATCTGCAATAAGCTACACACAAAGGACAATCAAAATTGTTCCAATGCTGCATTGCCTAGAGCTATCGGATCGAACATTCCAGCAGTTGCACTCGCCCGTACTGAATCTGACTGAGTCGAGTGCTATAGGGGCAAAAATCGAACATTCCAGCAGAGGGAGGAAAAAAAAATTCAATAACAGTGAACTCAACAGTGAAGCTGCAGTCGTGGAAACAGCCACCAGATACAAGACTGGACCATCTGTAACTGGATCTCGTCTGTGGAAGACCAACTTTTGCAGCCACCAGAAAATGAAACTATGCATGTCTCGGCTCCCCATACGGAATGAAAAACACTTTGGTCTCCTGGGGTGATGTATGCCGATGGGATTGCGAAGCATTTGAATCGGTTTATATTCACATTTCATTTTTCACCAGTTAGCAGTGAAAGTTATTTTACAACGAAAATCTACCAAATTGTACAAAAAGTCTAATATCCAAGATGATTCTTGTTACCCGTTGACATTTAATTTGCCTCTAGTCATTCCTCATTCACTCGAACCACTCCCTCTGGTCACAAATATCGCAACGAAGTCTTATCTGCCAGCATTCAGTTAGCAATGGTCACTGTCGCTGCAGATCCTGCAGCAATGACCAGCTTCGGTCGGTCATCTACACCGCGCCAATGCGATGAGGATAACGACACCGACAATGGACGAACAAACTCATTGTGTATTCAGTGCGTTCCGGGTGCGATAAGCTTCATTTTTCCGGTTTTGCCACTTGTAGGTTTTACTGAGATAGCGGATGGCGGAACGATGTGTCAAACGCATATTGTGTCACTCTGTGTTCTTCCTATTTTAGTTTTTTTCCTCGGTCTTCCTGCTTCGACTGCCAATGTTGGCCAACTCTTTCCGGGCCATGGTCAGCCGCCGCCGCCACTGCCAGTATAGAATGTTGGCATCAACTCAAGTGGCAAAGCTGGGTGGTCACTGTGTGTGGTGACAGTTGCAGATTGGCTGATAAAAGCATGACCTTCTCTCTGTGGTACAGTGTTTCCACAGCTTTGAAATGTGGATCGGCAAAATTCTTAGGCCCAAGAAATGAAGAACAGAAGAACAGAAGAACAGAAGAACAGACGAACAGAAGAACAGAAGAACAGAAGAACAGAAGAACAGAAGAACAGAAGAACAGAAGAACAGAAGAACAGAAGAACAGAAGAACAGAAGAACAGAAGAACAGAAGAACAGAAGAACAGAAGAACAGAAGAACAGAAGAACAGAAGAACAGAAGAACAGAAGAACAGAAGAACAGAAGAACAGAAGAACAGAAGAACAGAAGAACAGAAGAACAGAAGAACAGAAGAACAGAAGAACAGAAGAACAGAAGAACAGAAGAACAGAAGAACAGAAGAACAGAAGAACAGAAGAACAGAAGAATAGAAGAACAGAAGAACAGAAGAACAGAAGAACAGAAGAACAGAAGAACAGAAGAACAGAAGAACAGAAGAACAGAAGAACAGAAGAACAGAAGAACAGAAGAACAGAAGAACAGAAGAACAGAAGAACAGAAGAACAGAAGAACAGAAGAACAGAAGAACAGAAGAACAGAAGAACAGAAGAACAGAAGAACAGAAGAACAGAAGAACAGAAGAACAGAAGAACAGAAGAACAGAAGAACAGAAGAACAGAAGAACAGAAGAACAGAAGAACAGAAGAACAGAAGAACAGAAGAACAGAAGAACAGAAGAACAAAAGAAGAACTAGAGTAATTTAACATGATTGAACCATACCGAATAGCAGTTTGAGAATTACTTCCCATGAACTGTTGCTACTTCCTTTGGATCAGAATGGAAATAATTTCCAAACGTATTTTTCATGCTGGTTTAGCTGCGGCCGCTGCCGGTCTGTTCGGAGCCGGTCTGATGTTATCGTGCTTTAATAATAGGAGTATGGCACATTTGGAAAGGGAAAATTGCGAAGCAAGCACATCTAGTGTCGTTGCCAACGCGCGGGGGGACCGAGCTAGAGATAATACACGCCAAATGAGGGTTGAATCTGCTCGTTAGTTATTTTCTTCGAGCTTTTCGGGAAATCCTGAAGATCGCACAAACAATTCCGAGCGTGCGGGGGCGCCACACCACGATGGGTCCTCCGCTCCTAGGGCTCCTGAGTCCAGACATTCAAGAAACCAACTTCTCTCCTGCCGAACAACTAACGCGGAGAGAAAAGGACCAACTTGAATGATTTATAGCGTGGCACGTCAGTCGCGTTGCCTGGTTGGAATTCTGTTTTTCTACGGCGAAGGTTTCTGTGCTGAGAGATTCCCGCCTGGTTCGCGCGCGGTCTGGAACGTACCTAACGAACGAACGAACGAACGAATGCGAATGTGTGACTTTTGGGACGGGGTTTTAATCATCAATCGTCGTCCGGTGGCCACTATTACTAGCGTTTGAGCAAAGAACCACGAGCTCGGTCGGTGTGCAGATTGCTCTCGAAACGGTTGACCTTTCGATGTGACCCGACCACGACGACGACGGTTGTTTGATTTTATTGTGAAATGGTTGGAATCATTTGTCAACCTTCTAAGTGGTTAGATGATTTATGGTAAATTAAGTACAATTGAGGGGAAAAGGTAGAACAAGATTCATTCCGGGAAATATATTTCATTCAGGATATTTCTATCATATGACACTTTTTCTTCTTTTTCTGCACTGGGTAAGAGTGATTAAATTTCAATGAATACCCTCTGGATCCATCGCCAGCATTTCAGGGGACTTCCTTAACCAAAAAAATCTACCAACCTCCAACTCCGTAATATTTATGAAGGAGTCGCTGAGTCAGAGGTCTCTCGTTAAGTAAATGTTTGGCCAGAAACAGTGCACAGTGGGAAAAATCGTCCCAAAAACGGATCTTTTAACGCCGCTGGTTTAGGTATTTTCCCTATTTTACCCTACATGCCCCGAAAGCTGCTGGAAAATAACATCTTTTGTATGGTTTTGTTATGTTGCTGGATGCAAAACATGAAGTCCTGGATAATTTTTGATATCTACAAATGCGGTTTATCGATTTATGCTAAAATTATTCTCGGAATGGTATGAATAGTTGTCTATTTTACCCCAATTTGCCCTGATTTTTTTGTCATGTGATGAATAAATGAATTTGCCCTGATTTTTTGTCATGTAATGAATAAATTAATTTCCCTTATCAGTATTGGTACTGAAACCAATGTTATCAAAAAGACATATACATGACTATTTCTATAATATCAGGTTTTGATGGGGAATTAAGAGCATAATAAGCATTTTATAAAATATGTCAAATATGCGCTAAACTGATTAAATAGGGTTAAGACGCACCAAATTATCAATATTCAAGATGCCAAATTTAATCAGTTGTTTGCATATTTGCCTCAAATTAAGATTAAGATTAATGCTTATTATACCCTGAATTCCCCAAAGTCATATTTTTTTAACTGTCCTTTCGATTACATTGGTTTCAATACCAAAAGTCCATCAATTCGCACATAAGCAAATGCGGGAAATCAATTCATTCATGAGGCGACAACAAATCAGGGCAAATTGGGGTTAAATGGACAGCTATTTGTACCCTCCCGAGAATGATTCAAAAGCCAATCGATAAACCGTATTTGAATATATCAAAAATGATCCAGGACTTCATGTATTGCAACCAGTGACATTACAAATCAATACAAAAAATGTTATCATCCAGCAGATTTAGGGGCATGTAGGGTAAAATAGGGAAAATATCTTTCATACATGCGTATGATAACTGTTAGCTTCCAATCTATATATATATAAAAATGAATTTCTGTCTGTCTGTCTGTCTGTCTGTCTGTCTGTCTGTCTGTCTGTCTGTCTGTCTGACCGCTATGGATTCGAAAACTACTGGACCGATCGGTGTGAAATTTTGTATGTGGGTATTTTTGGGACAGGGGAAGGTTCTTAGCTTGGTGCGGGACTTCTCCGGTCTCTGGAACGGGGGGCTCCCATACAGATGACTTCGCCGGGGACGTCCTTATGAAGCTGCATGTCAAAAAAACATAGTAGGCAGGCAGAACGACGTTTGCCGGGACAGCTAGTTGCTAATAAAACTAATTTCAACGTTCCATAGCAGTATCTGTTTCTTATAAATGCAATTTAAATCTCATGGGGCAAAATGGGGCAAATTTGACAACTA
This sequence comes from Aedes albopictus, assembly GCF_035046485.1. NCBI lineage: Eukaryota > Metazoa > Arthropoda > Insecta > Diptera > Culicidae > Aedes > Aedes albopictus. The sequence goes on along the minus strand of NC_085137.1, from coordinate 474,266,326 downwards.
CTGAAGATGATTCTGATAATAACAGATCTAGCGCTTTTTGTTTATGTAAAAAAAAACAATTCAAATCAACCTTAAAAATCCATTCTAAATTATGAAAAATTCTCATTTTCCAGCAGTTGTTGGGGCATATGGGGCAAAATAAGCATGATCCTTCATATATGTTTGTGATTTCTATTAACCTCTAATTACACCTGCAGCTATTTTCAACGAGCTACAGTCGTGTTAGTTGTTGGAAAGTACATTATGATTCTCTTTTCGTATAAAAAGGGCAAAATGGGGCAAAATGGACAACTTCCCGTGCCGTGTGGTGAATGAATTTAGCACCAATCGATTTCTCGTAATTTTTTACGTCAGAAATGGTCAATTTCACGTACCGAAACCAGCGGCGTTAAAAGATCCGCTTTTTTTGGTCGATGTGCCTGGATATTATGTGTTTTAAGGGGCTTCAAGGTTTTCAAGTATTTCAAGGTGGCTTCAAGGGAATATCATGGGGTGTCATGAGAGTTTCGAATGAATTTTAGGAGATTTCAAAGGGCTTCAAGAAGGTTGAGCCTGGCTTACCGATTAAACCGAAGTGAAGACATCGGCCTTTAGAGATATTTAAAATGGTTTCAGGGGTTTCCGAAAAACATGGAATTACATCTTGAATCCTACGGAGAAAGGCTCCTTAAAACCCCCTTGAAACTTAGAGCTTCATGGCCGTGCGGCTGGCGACGTCAGTCATTAGGTGCTGTCCATAAACTACGTTGACCCATTGACGTTGATCCCCTTGAGACTATTTCCCATACAAAATTTTCTAAATTCGATTAGATTTGATTAGAAGGCCTGTCGAAAATTCTGACCTGTGTCTCTGAAATTCTGTATTAAGATCAGCCCTTTCGTGAGTCTCGCGAAAAATACTATTACCAAAACCTATAAAAGAATTATTGTTCACGCCAGTCTATTAGATGGCCTACATATACTCCAGGCAGTTTTTGGACGACCTAGATCGTCCGAGAACTTATTGAGTTACTCAGATCCGATTTATTGAGCTAGTGAGCATAAACCACAGCCATTAAATATCCGTGGAAATGCATGCATACACAGCGTCATATGGTAAGTTTAATGTCTGATAAGAGATCTCCAAGAACTGCATTGAGTATAGATTATCAAATCTACAGACGTAACTGGTTGTCCGTCAGAGCTTTACAATTAAGGATTATACTCACCCAATCTCAAGTAGCTACGATCGATCAAATAGTGAATTCAATGACTCTTTAAGGGCATCAAAGAAATCCCTTGAATAAACCCAGAAACTCTTTGAAACTTCCGTGGAACCTCTTGCAGCACACCTGAAAGCCTCTGAAGCCCCATAAGCCCTATTGAACACTGTGAAACCTTCTGAAGCCCATTAAAATCCCCATGGAACCTCCTGAAACTCCCTTAAGTCTACTTAAAAGCCTGTGAAGCCCCGGGAACCGCCTGAAACTCCGCTAAAGTTCAGATGAAGTATTATAAAGCCCACTGGAACCCCATTGTACTTTTGAAATTCGTTTAAATACCTTGAAGCCCCTCGCAACTCCCTGATACTGGCGTCCCCTTGCAATGCCATGAAAACGCTCTAAAACCCCTTTGGGTATCACCTGGAAGCCTATGAACACCTTGGATCATACGGATACGACGGATATGACATGACCCGCCCACCGTAGCCTCCCGATTTTCGCGGTATGGACGATGGTTGATTCTCTCAGCAGCTGATGCAGTTCGTGGTTCATTCGCCTTCTCCAAGTCCCGTCTTCCATCTGCACTCCGCCGTAGATGGTACGCAACAGCTTCCGCTCGAAAACTCCAAGGGCGCGTTGGTCCTCTGCACGTAGGGTCCATGTTTCGTGCCCATAGAGGACGACCGGTCTAATCAGCGTTTTGTAGATAGTTAACTTCGTGTTACGGCGAACTTTATTCGATCGTAGAGTCCTGCGGAGTCCAAAGTAAGCACGATTTCCTGCCACAATGCGCCTCTGAATTTCTCTGCTGGTGTCGTTGTCGGCGGTCACCAGTGAGCCCAAGTACACGAATTTTTCAACCGCTGTAAAGGCTGGGTATGCTGCGCAATTCAGATCCCATTGTGATCCATTAGCCTCTGCCCAGCAACTCCTATCCCTACCTCCACGCGGTACCGACCGGAAACTATGAGCAACCTTAGGGAAGATCGGGTAACCAACCCCGGTGGGAACTTTGGTCGTAGGCTGACAGGGAAGGGGGGGTTTGCTTCGGCAAACCTGAGCGTCTGTTCTCCAGGAGGAGCGGCTCACAACAGCGTCTGATCCCTATGTTAGGGGCGGCTGATCTACGTCCGAGTGCCAGGGAAGGACTCTAAGCTCAACTGTGCACTATGGTCCTCCGGAAAGTAGGGGGTTGGTGCCAGGCCCTACGAGCCAGCCGTAAAAAACCATTGTAACGGAAAATCAGCAACAGAATAATACGAACCGAGACCAACGGCAACGACCCCAGCGAACAAAAAGGACTTGCGATTGGAAACTCGGTACGTGGAACTGCCGATCTCTCAACTTCATTGGGAGCACCCGCATACTCGCCGATCTACTGAAGGACCGCGGGTTCGGCATCGTAGCGCTGCAGGAGGTGTGTTGGACAGGATCCATGGTGCGAACGTTTAGAGGTAATCATACCATCTACCAGAGCTGCGGCAACACACGCGAGCTGGGAACAGCTTTCATCGTGATGGGTGATATGCAGAGGCGCGTGATCGGTTGGTGGCCGATCGACGAAAGAATGTGCAGGTTGAGGATCAAAGGCCGATTCTTCAACTTCAGCATAAAAAACGTGCACAGTCCACACTCCGGGTGTACTGATGATGACAAGGACGCATTTTACGCGCAGCTCGAACGCGAGTACGATCGCTGCCCAAGCCACGACGTCAAGATCATCATAGGAGATTTGAACGCTCAGGTAGGCCAGGAGGAGGAATTCAGACCGACGATTGGTAAGTTTAGCGCCCACCAGCAAACGAACGAAAACGGCCTACGACTCATTGATTTCGCCGCCTCCAAAAATATGGCCATACGTAGCACCTTTTTCCAACACAGCCTCCCTTATCGTTACACCTGGAGATCACCACAGCAGACGGAATCTCAAATCGACCACGTTCTGATTGACGGACGGCACTTCTCCGACATTATCGACGTCAGGACCTATCGTGGCGCCAACATCGACTCCGACCACTATCTGGTGATGGTCAAACTGCGCCCAAAACTCTCCGTCATCAACAATGTACGGTACCGGCGACCGCCACGGTACAACCTAGAGCGACTGAAGCAACCGGATGTCACCTCAGCATACGCGCAGAATCTCGAGGCCGCGTTGCCAGACGAGGGCGAGCTCGATGAGGCCCCTCTAGAGGACTGCTGGAGTACAGTGAAAGCAGCCATCAACGACGCAGCCGAGAGCACCATCGGGTACGTGGAACGGAATCGACGGAACGAATGGTTCGACGAAGAGTGCAGAGCGGTTTTGGAGGAGAAGAACGCAGCGAGGGCGGTAATGCTGCAGCAAGGGACTCGACAGAACGTGGAACGTTACAAACAGAAGCGGAAACAGCAGACCCGCCTCTTTCGGAAGAAAAAGCGCCGCCTGGAAGAAGCGGAGTGTGAAGAAATGGAACTGCTGTGCCGTTCCCAAGAAACACGGAAGTTCTATCAGAAGCTCAACGAATCCCGCAACGGCTTCGTGCAGCGAGCCGAAATATGCAGGGATAAAGACGGAGGCCTCTTGACGGACGGACGTGAGGTGATCGAAAGGTGGAAGCAGCACTTCGATCAGCACCTGAACGGCGTGGAGAACGTAGGTACGGGAGCCCACGGCAACGGAAGGGACGACGACGCCAGTGCAGCGGAGGACGGACTTCGTGCGCCAGTGCAGCGGAGGAAAACTTCAGGGCGATCACTATTTTGAATGCTGCCTACAAAGTGCTATCCCAGATCATCTCCGTCGTCTGTCACCTAAAACAAATGAGTTCGTGGGAAGTTATCAAGCCGGCTTCATCGACGGCCGGTCGACAACGGACCAGATCTTTACCGTACGGCAAATCCTCCAGAAATGCCGTGAATACCAGGTCCCAACGCACCACCTGTTCATCGACTTTAAAGCGGCATACGATAGTATCGACCGCGCAGAGCTATGGAGAATCATGGACGAAAACGGCTTTCCTGGGAAGCTGACTAGACTGATTAAAGCAACGATGGACGGTATGCAAAACTGCGTAAGGGTTTCGGGTGAACTATCCACTTCATTCGTATCTCGCCGGGGACTGCGACAAGGTGACGGACTCTCATGTCTACTCTTCAACATCGCGCTGGAAGGTGTGATGCTACGAGCCGGGCTCAACAGCCGGGGAACGATTTTCACAAAATCCGGTCAATTTGTGTGCTTTGCGGACGACATGGACATTATCGCTAGAACATTTGGAACGGTGGCAGAACTGTACACCCACCTGAAACGCGAAGCAGCAAAGGTCGGACTGGTGGTGAATGCCTCAAAAACAAAGTACATGCTGGTAGGCGGAACCGAACACGACCGGATCCGTCTGGGTAGTAATGTTACGATAGACGGGGATACTTTCGAGGTGGTGGAAGAATTCGTCTACCTCGGATCCTTACTGACGGCTGACAACAACGTGAGCCGTGAAATACGGAGGCGCATCATCAGCGGAAGTCGGGCCTACTACGGGCTCCAGAAGAAACTGCGGTCAAAAAAGATTCACCCACGCACCAAATGCACCATGTACAAAACGCTAATAAGACCGGTGATCCTCTACGGGCACGAGACATGGACCATGCTCGAGGAAGACCTACAAGCACTCGGAGTTTTCGAGCGACGCGTGCTAAGAACGATCTTCGGCGGTGTGCAGGAGAACGGTGTGTGGCGGAGAAGGATGAACCACGAGCTCGCTGTACTTTACGGCGAACCCAGCATCCAGAAGGTGGCCAAAGCCGGAAGGATACGGTGGGCAGGGCATGTTGCAAGAATGCCGGACAACAACCCTGCAAAGCTGGTGTTTGCAACGGATCCGGTTGGCACAAGAAGGCGTGGAGCGCAGAGAGCACGATGGGCGGACCAGGTGGAGCGTGACTTGGCGAGCATTGGGCGCGACCGAGTATGGAGAGCGGCAGCCACAAACCGAGTATTGTGGCGTACTATTGTTGATTATGTCTTGTCTTAATGATGTTGAACAAATAAATGTATGTATGTAATATCATCAATGTCATCAGCGAAACCAAGCAGCTGAACGGACTTCGTGAAAATCGTCCCACTCGTGTTTATCCCCGCTCTCCTAATTACACCCTCTAAAGCAATGTTGAACAGTATGCACGAAAGACCATCATATTGCCGTAACCCTTTGCGAGATTCGAAGGGACTCGAGAGTGTCCCTGATACTCGAACTACGCACATCAGTCGGTCCATCGTCGCCTTGATCAATCGTATCAGTTTATCCGGGAATCCGTATTCGTGCATAATCTGCCATAGCTGTTCTCGATCGATTGTATCATACGCCAATTTTAAATCGATGAACAAGTGATGTGTGGGCTCGTTGCATTCGCGGCATTTCTGCAACACCTGGCGGATGGCGAACATCTGGTCCGTTGTAGTGCGTTCACCCATAAATCCAGCCTGATATTGCCCCACGAACTCTCTTGCAATCGGTGATAGACGGCGGCATAAAATTTAAGAGAGAATCTTGTAGGCAGCGCTTAGTAGTGTGATCGTGCGGCAGTTCCCGCAATCCAACTTGTCGCCCTTTTTGTAGATGGGACACACGATACCTTCCATCCATTCCTCCGGTAATACTTCCTCCTCCCAAATCTTGGTAATGACCCAGTGTAGCGCTCTCACCAGTGCTTCTCCACCGTATTTTAGAAGCTCGCTTGGTAGTTGATCTGCTCCAGCGGCTTTGTTGTTTTTCAACCGGTCAACCTCCTCCTCAATCTCTTGAAGGTCAGGGGCCGGAAGTCTTTCGTCCTGTGCACATACTCCTAGATCTGTTACCACGCCACCTTCGGTACTTGCAACGCAACGTCGCCATTGAGGTGCTCATCGTAATGCTGCCGCCACCTCTCGACCACCTCACGCTCGCTCGTGAGAATATTCCCGTGATTATCTCGGCACATGTCGGCTTGTGGCACAAAGCCTCTGCGCGAGCGGTTCAGCTTCTCGTAGAACTTTCGTGTGTCCTTAGCGCGGTACAGCTCTTCCATCGCTTCGCGATCTCGTTCTTCCAACTGGCGCTTCTTCATCCGGAAGACTGAGTTCTGCCTGTTCCGCGCCTGTTTGTAACGTGCCTCATTCGCTCTCGTACGGCGTTGCAGCATTCTCGCCCATGCTGCATTCTTCTCGTTTTTCAACTGTTCACATTCGCCGTCGTACCAGTCGTTTCTGTGATTCGGAGTCGCGAAGCCTAGTGCTGTAGCCGAGGTACTACCTATGGCGGATCGGATGTCCCTCCAGCTATCTTCAAGTGTAGCTGCGCCAAGCTGCTCTTCCGTTGGTAGGGCCACTGCTAACTGCTGCGCGTAGTCTTGAGCCACTTCTACGTTACGAAGTTGCTCGATGTTGAGCCGCGGCGTTCGACTTCGACGCGTGGTGGTAACTGTCGAAAGTTTTGAGCGCATGCATACAGCGACTAAGTAGTGATCCGAATCTATATTCGCACTGCGGTATGTGCGGACTTTGGTTATATCTGAGAAGAATTTACCGTTGATTAGAACGTGGTCGATTTGGTTTTCTGTTTGATGGTCGGGTGATCTCCAGGTGGCTTTGTGGATATCTTTGCGGGGGAAGAAGGTGCTTCGGACTACCATACCACGGGAGGCTGCAAAGTTTACGCATCGCTGGCCGTTATCATTCGATACGGCGTGCAGGCTGTTTCGCTCGATTACCGGTCTGTACATTTCCTCCCTTCCTACCTGCGAGTTCATGTCGCCGACAACGATTTTCACGTCACGCGGCGAGCAACCATCGTATGTTTGCTCTAACTGCGCGTAGAACGCTTCTTTCTCGTCATCGGGTCTCCCTTCATGTGGGCAGTGGACGTTGATGATGCTGTAGTTGAAGAAACGGCCCTTAACTCTCAACATGCACATCCTTGCGTTGATCGGCTGCCACCCGATCACACGTTGTCGCATCTTGCCCAACACTATAAATCCTGTTCCCAGTTCATTGGTGGTGCCACAGCTTTGGTAGAAGGTAGCCGCTCGATGCCCGCTTTTCCACACTTTCTGTCCAGTCCAACAAAGTTCCTGCAACGCCACGATGTCGAAGTTGCGGGGATTTAGTTCGTCGTAAATTATCCTGTCACACCCTGCGAAACCTAGTGACTTACAATTCCATGTTCCAAGTTTCCAATCGTAGTCCTTATTTCGTCGCGTGGGTCTTTGCCGATTGTATCGAGTCGTATTTTCTTTATGTTATTCGCAATGGGGATTTTTACGGGTGGCTTATTGGGCCTACGCCAACACTCCTGTCTAGCCGGAGGGCCATCGTGCCAGTTCTGTTTAACGTCCCAACCAACACTAGGACGACCACGCTGTTGGGGCTACCACCTTGGATGTAGCTGGGCGTGGTGCAGCGTTTCTTACTCAGCCGCTGGATGCCAGAACAGACGCTGTTTGAGCCGCACCTCCTTGGTGAACAGACACTCGGATCATACCTCCTTAATCTAGCTGAAGTCAGAAGGACAACAGTGCCCAGGCTGCACTACCAGCTAAGCACACAACTCTTAGCTGGCGGTCTATGTCATTAATGTACAAACATTAAGCTCAATTATATTATGTTTAAGACAATGTTTACGAAGAAAAACCCTAATTAATCCACCTAGCGGTGATGGTGCCTTTCTCGTGCTTTAAAATATCCTTTCAACAAAACTCGAGCGACATGTTGATCACATTGACATAAATACAAAATGAAAACTGCTTGCTAAATCTACTCATTATGGATACATTTTATATTAAGGACTGTATCGGAAATTAACTATATATGTTCAAAACATCCTAAAAAATAATTTATTCAAGTTATAAATAATTTTATTTTAGGAGGTACTTTATAAATCCTCAGAAAAAGGAATGGCACTTTTGCTTTTGTAAAAATAATTATTTTACATGGTCATCAATCTCAATGTTTAAACGCATGATCTTGAAATTTTGGACACCTCTTAAAAATTTGAAATTGCGGAAAAAATGGATTTTTTTTTTATTTTTTTATAATATTTTAGCGCAAATATATTCTTTCCCAGATTGCTCATAATATAGATAAAAAAAATTTTTCAAGAAAAAATTCGACTCCATTTTAGCACAATTCTTAAAAATGAAAAAAGGTCATTTTTCAGGGACCCTATTTTTTGATGCTTATTCAAAGCACGATTACGCAAATAAAAAATACATCAAATGGATGATTCAATTTTTTTTTAATTGGAAATGTTTTTAAACTTAACGACGAGGTAGCTTTAGTAGAGAACGGAATTGTATAACCTTTGCAGATATTTAAAACAGACTGTCAAAGTTCGCCAAAAAATTAGTGTTTTTTTAGGATAGGTCATTTTTCAAATGTTGAGGGTTTTTCGATCATGAATATTTTTTTTTAAGTTGGTGTTCGGTGATATGTTATGTGTACATAACTGCTAACAATAATTAATATTTTTTGGGTTTTTCGCCGTACAAGTTTTATTCGCTACAGGTTATTGAAACGCTGAAAAATCTTTAAAAAACAACAATTTGTCCAAAATTTTAATTTGTGAGATGTATTCGTTCTACAATATTTTCAGTAATGCTAAACATTTTTCAAATTTTTTCAGGCTGTTCTAAACTTGACTGTATTGTGAAGATTTGATAGAAGAACCGAAATGATAAGACCAAACATGCTTCGAGATAGAGCATCCTGAATGTTTATAGTTAATTTCCGATACACTCCTTAGCATAACATCCAATATTCAGAAAATATAAGACAACGATCCAAAACTCAAACCAAATAAGTGTCATGAAGCCGCAAAATTTTGAAACGTCATTTTAGATTTTCCGGTCATCATTTTATGACTCCGGATATCTACCCCAACTAAACTAACCGCCATCTTGAACATTGAGACACCATCTTGGATGTTCTGGTATTAATTTTTGGACTCTTCACCTAAAATTACATAAAATAGTCGCCGTATTGAATTTTTGCATGTCGTTTATGATTTCCTGATTACCAGTTTTGGACGAAGACCGGCATTCTTCCCCATTCAAACTATAGTCATATTTCAGACCTTGTGAAACAGCGTACAGCTTGGGTTTTCTGATTACAAATTTTGAATTTTGGACATATTTTCATACAAAATATGCCCATAATGCAAGAACTAAAAATCCTATAAAATAGGCACTAACTGTTTTGATTATCGGTAACGCAGTCTTTTTAATTTGTAAAACGAGTTTTATTATTTAACCCGACGTTTCGGCGCAGGTACGGCGCCTTCTTCAGGGGAAAAATAAAGTATTCGTTTTTGGTTTGGGGTTATGGCGAACTGTAACTGTCTGGGTTTTATAATGTTGGTACATGACTAACTGCGGTGAAAACTAAATTTTAAAATTTGGTTTCTATACTATTTTTGCGCGCTTTTAGTCTTCTGTTGGTTGGACCTCACTTGTGAGGTCCAACCAACAGAAGACTAAAAGCGCGCAAAAATAGTATAGAAACCAAATTTTAAAATTTAGTTTTCACCGCAGTTAGTCATGTACCAACATTATAAAACCCAGACAGTTACAGTTCGCCATAACCCCAAACCAAAAACGAATACTTTATTTTTCCCCTGAAGAAGGCGCCATACCTGCGCCGAAACGTCGGGTTAAATAATAAAACTCGTTTTACAAATTAAAAAGACTGCGTTGCCGATAATCAAAACAGCTATAATAGTACAGTCGAACTCTCATCCAATTATAGGCACTAACTTGAACACTGGGCCATTACCTTGGACTTTGGACCGCTATCTCGGATACTCTGGTGGACTCCGAACATATTTCCCATACCAAATACACTTATTTTACATAGTTTAAGAGCTCAAAATTCCTTAAAACAGTCACCATCTTCTATTGACGCGATCAAATTCTTATTTTTCCATTCAACGTTGACCCATCCTGCTATAAATTTACACCTTATTAATCTGAAATGGTACGATTTGATGAGATCGCTTTAGTTTTGTCTATATTTTGTTCTCATATATGAGAACTTAGACCTATTCGTCACTGTTGTTCATACCTAATGTTTATCAGGCCATTAACCCTCGAGCAGTCGCGTCTTTGACTACCTACAGCGACGCCCCGCTCACGCTGTGTACCACATGCGAGCATTTTTCATGGTGCGTGTACTCAGTACACGACGCGACCGCTCCCGGGTTAAACAAAGCCACGATTTAATTTTTCACATGAACGTTGGTTCTGCTACACAACAGCTAGTCTCTAATGTAATCTAAGGCTATTTTCTTGCTAACCGTTCATTCGATTATCAAAAAATCTGCGATCTGATGTGTCGTATGTATGGAATTGGTTCATTTTTATATTTGGTAATTTCCGGTGGGATAGCCGGATCTGATTCCATGAGTCATGGACCATGACACTACCGGTTGTCCCAATTATGGTCTGAGAATACTTTATTGTTATTTATTCACCTTTACCTAATCACCGCGATTTGATATATCGCATGAATGGGTTTGCTTCACTTTTACTTCTAACCACTTTCGAAGCCACAGCTGAACCCGCAACACTACCGGGAATCTAATGTGGTCTGACCCTATTTTTCCATAAGGTTGTCGATAAGTCGTGATCAGTCTAGTTAGAGATCACAGTCATTTGAACCTTTTCGTCGATATTTGGCCTCCTTTGTCTCCGACATTCGCAACACAAGCAATCAAACTACTGTTCGAAACAAAAATGTCAAACGAATGCACTTCACCACGATAGCGGCTTCGGGAGACGGTTCGGCTTTTGTTATTCCTGTCTTCTTCCATAATAAGAGCTATGTTGCCCATCTGTGTGTCGTATTCAATGAAACATGAAATAATAAACTAAAATTAACTTTCATAATCGGAATTGGCTGAAAATCTGCGTAAAGCTAGAATTAGACACATATCATCGTGTCAGATGACAATGATTTCGCCCTTTCTTATGTTTACTGATCTTCGTTCTACTGCTCGTGTTGTGTGTAGGTAAGAGGTAACGATAGCGCACGAATGTAACAAAGCCGACTGACACCCGACTGCGGCAACGAAATGAAGGTAGTAAAAAATGTCGAATGTTTACAAGACTGGTCGTGATTTGATGGGTTTGGTTAAATTTTACATCCATGGGTTTGGTTAAATTTTACATTTTACTACCCGGATCTGATTCCGGGTAACTACCGGCTGAACCAAATGTGGTCTAACATTATTGTCTTGTTAAGTGCTCATCAGTTAACCAAAAACGCTGCAAATTGAAGGTGTCACATGCAGGGTTTGACAATTTCGACGGGACTCTCGGAACCAATTCCGGAACACTACCAGTTGTCTTGAGTGTGACGTAAGGCTATTTTCTAGCGAACTGTTCATCAGGTTATCGTAAAAGCCACGATTCGATGTGTCACATGCCTGGATTTGGTTTACTTTTACATTTGTCCTCTTCCGGCCACTCAAAACCGATTCCGAAACACTTGCTGGCCGTTCATTAGGTAATCTAAAAAGCCGCTATTTGATGTGACGCATGTACGGGTTTGTTTCTCTTTCAGATTTAACCACTTCGGCGGGAACCCCGGAACGGGTTCCGGAACACTACTGGTTCGGATATGGTCTGAGATGGCTTTCCTGCTCATTGTCCATCAGGTCATCGAAAATGCCGTGGTTTGATGTGTCGCATGTATAGGTTTGGTTCAATTGTATATTTGGCCACTTCCAGCGGGACGCCTAGAACCGGTTCCGGAACACTACCGGTTCAGATGTGGTCTGAGATGATTTTCCTGCTCATTATCCATCAGGTCATCGAAAATGCCGTGGTTTGATGTGCCGCATGCATGGGTTTGGTTCAATTGTATATTTGGCCACTTCCAGCGGGACGACTAGAACCGGTTCTGGAACACTACCGGTTCATATATGGTCTGAGATGGTTTTCCTGTTAATTGTCCATCAGGTCATAGAAAATGCCGTGGTTTGATGTGTCGCATGCATAGGTTTGGTTCAATTGTATATTTGACAACTTCCAGTGGAACGCCTAGAACCGGTTTTGGAACACTACCGGTTCAGATATGGTCTTAGACTATTTTTCTGCTTACCGCTCATCAGGTTATCGAAAATGCCGTGGTTTGATGTGTCGCATGCATGTGTTAAATGCATTTTCATATCTGGCCCCTTCCCCTGTGGTACCGGTCCGGAACACCTAAATGGCCATAACTCCGGAACGGCTGGACCGATCCAAACCATTTTCAATAGGAAACAATGGGACCAGATTCCCCGTCGAATGAACTGTCGGTCATTAAAATCGGTTCAGGTTTACTGCCAAAAAGTGATGTGAGTTTTTTTTGTACACACACATACACACATACACACACACATACATACACACACACATACATACACACAGACATCACCTCAATTCGTCGAGCTGAGTTGATTGGTATATGTGACTCGACCCTCCGGGCCTTCTATCGAAAAGTCATTTTTGGAGTGAGCATATAGCCTTTCCAGTACACTTAGTGTACGAGAAAGGCAAAAAAATATTAAAAAAAAAAAACTTGTCAAAATCACTTGTTCCATTTATTTAAGAGATATAAAAAAAACATTTTTTTTTCGGATGTCCACGTGGACATTGGAGGAGGGGGGTAGGGGTCAATGAAAAGTCCACGTTTGTCCACGGGGAGGGGGGGAGGGGGTCAAAAACCATGAATTTTCTGTCCACGTGGTATATGGACGGCCGCTATGATATAAATTTTAGCTTCAAGAAAACTAGTTTCTATCATATTATTGAACCACATTTATAACATAATATGATACAATTGAGTTGTAATATTTTTAAACACCAATGATGTTAAACACGATTATATCACAATGAGTTTGTTTGTGCAAAAGTGTATATGTCTACTGTGTATTAACTGTATTTGTATGTATATGTATAGTACATGATAAGAATAAATAAACCAGTTCGTACTTGACCATTGCAATGGCAAGATGTCACATCCTCCTCTCTCCTCTTCTTGGCGTAACGTCCTCACTGGGACAAAGCCTGCTTCTCAGCTTAGTGTTCTATGAGCACTTCCACAGTTATTAACTGAGAGCTTCCTCTGCCAATGACCATTTTACATGCGTATATCGTGTGGCAGGCACGAAGATACTCTATGCCCAAGCTTCCTTCAAGGAAATTTCCTTTACGAAAAGATCCTGGACCGACCGGGAATCGAACCCGTCACCCTCAGCATGGTCATGCTGAATACCCGTGCGTTTACCGCCTCGGCTATATGGGCCCTAAAGATGTCACATACTCCGCCTAATTAATTACTCCGTAATACCACAACGATAAATGGGTCCTACCCTTGCGCGAACAGAGTTATACATATCATGGTTTGTTATAATTATGTTTTATTTTTGTTAGAATCTTCTAGTCGGGATAGCCTCGATCAGTTACCAGCACCTCAACTCCAAGAAGATGGGAAAGGGAGAATTAAAACTAGGAAAATTATTCCTCTCAATGACTCCTTTTATTTCTCTATTTTCTCTTTGTGACACTGACGCATGAATCACGAGTTGAATCAAGTGTACAATGAAGTGAAATTGTGAAACGAAAAAATACGACAGATGTGTTTCGAAATTAGTTTAAGATACTAGTTCAAATGAGTAACACAAACAATCTTTTCCCCATTCCAGCTTTGAAATGGTCAGTAAAACACCACAAGATGCCGTCTTAAATGGTCATAAAACGTGCAACAATTTTGCTCTACAGCTGTTGTTTGCAGTTGATGATTGCTGCAGTTAACGAAACTAGTTACTTCAAAGCAGTTACAACAGCCGCCCCGAATAGCCGAACGTAAAAATCCCCCATCCATAAACTACAGCCATCGTCGCTTGAACTTTCCCATTTCGATAAAGGCCACCATCTCCGCTGATGCACCATCCATCCATCCAGCATGCCATTCCAGAAACCAGGCTCTCACCAACGACGACGACGAGGACCGTGTTTTCCGATTGTGTCTGTGTCACAGCCTTGGACGGAACAGAACGCCAGAACGACGTGCAGCGCAATTTTAATTTCAAACAATGTTGTATACTTGATGATCCTTCCAGCAGCCGCCTTATTCCTGACGCACATCCACACCCCGATCCAAGGCAGGATGGTACAAATGACAGGGCAAACCAACGACGGAACCGTTTGAAGCAAGATTTTCCCCGTGCCCTGGTTTTCCATTTTTAATAAAACCAACCAACCGGCCCTTTTCGCCTCCTTTTAAAAAGATTACACTACCTACCGCATGGGTCGGGATGGGTCAACCTTCTTCCGCTATCCTTGTTCCATCGTCTATCCTTGGTTGAAAAACGCCAGCCAGTCGTCGGAAGGACGGATTCCTTGGGATGCGCCGTCGTATCTTCTTTTTTCATATTTTCCGCCTTTCTCGTCTTTTGTCTTGCGTCCGGATGGTTGTCCGCTGCAAATCACGATTCCCCACCCTTGCTCCCCCTCCACCGGGACACAATCACGTCCGCTCGTTACTCAAAGTTCTATCAACCGCTTGACACGTGGTGCGGCGCGGCGAGGTCCTAGGGGATTTTCTGACCTCCTTTTCTGACTTTGCGGGGCGCAACGCACGAACGTAATGAAGGAGCAGCGATGCGGTCGGTCTTCTCAAAGTCGGGTCGAGAGTGGCAGCAGCAGCAGCAGCAGCCGTGAGCCGTGGCAGCATGATAAGCTTATGAGTTCATGAAATGATGCCCCCTGATAAGACCCGGGATGGATTTCGGCTTTGCCCGAGCTGCGGGATCATTCAGGGGCTCCCCCGCCCCGGCTTGTATTCAGATGAAGGTTTTGCAGTTCTGGAGAAGGAGCAGAGCCGCCAAATCCGCAAAATCCAATTCTAGGCACCTTTTGTGATGCAGTACGAATGTTGAGACGAATATTCCTTTTCTTGATTAGAGCCATATCTTGACTCATAAATCTTGGAGAATTATAATAGTTGAATGAATTGTGACATAGCATCGAAACAGAAGGTATAATATGAACAGAAATTGCACATTTTCAACTTGGAAGATTATTCGAATCACTTTTGAAAACGAATTTTGAGCATGAGCATCATGAGCATTGGTAACACAGCGCAACATTTTTTTTTCTCAATAGCAAACTTATGTGTCTCTGACAGATTTTGGGCCGCTGAATCCGAATCCGGGCTCAGATGTGCTCCAGCACGTCACAATTATGAGCTATACCTCAATTTATAGGGCAAAATATGCGATTTTGGGCTTTTTTGACTGCAAGCCATTAAGCATAGAAATATATTTTTTAAGCAATCAAAGGATAAAAAAGTCAATTAACATCTAAATTAATGACTCATGTAAAATATTTCGTTTAACCAAATCAAATTTGATAATGATGATTAACCTGGGCTTGTTAGGGGAATATCTGTAAATAAAAGAAAATCGGGTTAAGTACGGTTCCTTTGAATTCCACTAAGAATTTGCATCCTTTGACAGATACGTATTTCGACCTCAACTGTAAGGTCGTCTTCAGTGTCTTGTACTTGACTCGACTTATTTGATAGATTTAAGTATTTTATGTCAGTATGAAAACTTGCATGCAACTTTTGGAAGGTAACTTGTAACGTGCCTAACATAAAACGTTTAAAACTATCAAGTATGATTTGGTTAAACGAAATATTTTGTATGAGTCATTAATTTAGATGTTAATTGACTTTTTTATCCTTTGATTGCTTAAAAAATATATTTCTATGCTTAATGGCTTGCAGTCAAAAATGCCCAAAATCGCATATTTTGCCCTATAAATTGAGGCATAGCTCAAAATGTTGACGTGCTGGAGCAAATCTGAACCCGAATTCGAATTCAGCGGCCCAAAATCTATCAGAGACACATAAGTTTGCTCTTGAGACAGATCAAAAATTATTTTTTGTTACGCTGTTGAATCGTAATTGATTGTTCGGAGCTAGCAGAATTATACAGAGGACCAATAGATGGGGCTTGAGTTTAGCACATCATCCTCAATGTACACTAGGCTGCGGCTTATTTTTGAAAAGTTGTTGAAACCCGGAATTCGTAAGCTCTTCTGGATTCAAATGACATAAAAAGAGAAACCTCTGAGTTTGAGCCAAAAATATTGAGTTGTAGAGGTGGCGCAATCACCTCATAGTTAAATTTCCGATTTATAAAAAACTGATTTCACTTTAAGGACAGACTTGTAAGAATCCCAACATGGCCGCCACAATGGCCGACTTTGGCACCTACTCACGATTTCGAGGGCACAAATCTCTTCGTTAACAAAACCAGTGCACCTGAGCTTTTGATTTTAAGCTAATTACAAGTGAGCAAGAACAGAATAATGAAATACATTGTTGTTTGAAGCTTGCTTCTTGAGATTTGTGCGTCTGAAGTTTCGATGCAATGTTGAAGCGGGATTTCATGACGTTTGTCCTTAAGTGCCATGAAATTTTCAATTTTCAATCGATTTGATCTTTTTGCCTTTCTCGTACACTAAGTGTACTGGAAAGGCTATATGTTCACTCCAAAAATGACTTTTTGTTAGAAGGCCCGGAGGGTCGAGTCACATATACCAATCAACTCAGCTCGACGAATTGAGGTGATGTCTGTGTGTGTGTATGCATGTGTGTGTGTATGTGTGTGTGTGAGTATGTGTGTGTGTACAAAATAAACTCACATCACTTTTTGACAGTAAACCTCAACCGATTTTAATGACCGACGGTTCATTCGACGCGGAATCTGGTTCCATTGTTTCCTATTGAAAATGGTTCGGATCGGTTCAGCCGTTCCGGAGTTATGGCCATTTAGGTGTTCCGGATCGGTACCCCAGGAAGGGGCCAGATATGAAAATGCTACAAAACCATGCATGCGACATATCAGACCACGGCTATTTCGATAACCTGACGAACGGTAAGCAGGAAAATACTCTCAGTCCATATCTGAACCAGTAGTATTCCGGAATCGGTTCCGGATGCCCCGCCGGAAGTGGTCAATTATAAAAGTGACCAAACCCTTGACCAAATCCATGCATGCGACACATCAAATAGCGGCTTTTTCAATAACCTGGTGAACAGTAAGCAGGAAAATAGCCTAAGATCACAGCGAAGACTACCGGTAGTGCTCTAGAATCAGGATGTCCCGCCGGAAGTGGTCAAATGTAAAAGTGAACCAAATCCAGGCATACAACACATCAAATCGCGGCTCTTTAGATAACCTGATGAAGGGTAAGTAAGAAAATGGTTTCAGACCATATTTGAGACAACCAGTAGTATTCCGGAACCGGTTCCAGGTGTCCTGCTGGAAGTGGTCAAATGCATATAGGAACCAAACCCATGCATGTGACATATCAAACCACGGCTTTTTCGATAACCTGATGAACGGTTTACAAAAAATAGACTCAGATCACATTAGAGACTACCGGTAGAACCCGTTTTGTATGTCCCGCCAGAATGACCAAAATGTAAAATGAATCAAATCCATGCATCCACATCAATTTTCGGCTTTTCAGAAAACCTGTTGAACAGTTAGCAAGAAACTAGTCTCAGACCATATTTGAGACAATAGGTACAGTCTTGGAACCGGTTCCGGGTATCTCACAGAAAGTGGTAAAAACAGTTAAAATAATCGATGCAAGCGATAAATATGTGTTAGAGAACAAAATCTTGACAAAACTGATGCAGGTTCATCAAATCACACCTTCTCATATTACTGAGGTGTAAATATACAGTAGAATGGGGGTTGCATGAGAAAATTGAAATTTAATCGCATCAACCTCGAGCAAAGTTTTTCAATCCCCTTTTGCGTCTAAATTTTGATCCGACTGATTGCTTCTCGCGCTCTGTGATATGGTTCTAATTTGAATTGTATTCAGTACGAAAAATTTTACTTGCTTCTATTTTTTGGTCATTTTTTGCCTTTCTCGTACACTAAGTGTACTGGAAAGGCTATATGTTCACTCCAAAAATGACTTTTTGATAGAAGGCCCGGAGGGTCGAGTCACATATACCAATCAACTCAGCTCGACGAATTGAGGTGATGTCTGTGTGTGTGTATGTATGTGTGTGTGTGTGTGTATGTGTGTGTGTGAGTATGTGTGTGTACAAAAAAAACTCACATCACTTTTTGGCAGTAAACATCAACCGATTTTAATGATTAGTGGTTCATTCGACGCGGAATCTGGTCCCATTGTTTCCTATTGAAAATGGTTCGGATCGGTCCAGCCGTTCCGGAGTTATGGTCAATTAGGTGTTCCGGATCGGTACCCCAGGAAGGGGCCAGATATGAAAACGCTACAAACCCATTCATGCGACACATCAAACCACGGCACTTTCGAAAACATGATGAACGGTAAACAGGAAAATAGTCTCGGACCATATCTGAACCGGTAGTGTTCCGGAACCGGTTCCGGGTGACCCGCCGGAAGTGGCCAAATATGAAAGTGAACCAAACCCATATATGCGACACATCAAACAGCGGATTTTTCGATAACCTGATAAACAGTAGGCAGGAAAACATTCTCAGACCATATCTGAACCGGTAGTATTCCGGAACCGGTTCTGGGTGTTCCGCCGGAAGTGGCTAAATATGAAAGTGAACCAAACCCATGCATGCGATACATCAAACAGTGGCTTTTTCGATAGCCTGATGAACAGTAGGCAGGAAAATATTCTCGGACCATATCTGAACCAGTAGTGTTCCGGAACCGGTTCCGGGTGACCCGCTGGATGTGGCCAAATATGAAAGTGAACCAAACCCATACATGCGACACATCAAACAGTGGATTTTTCGATAGCCTGATGAACAGTAGGCAGGAAAATATTCTCGGACCATATCTGAACCGGTAGTGTTCCGGAACCGGTTCCGGGTGACCCGCCGGATGTGGCCAAACATGAAAGTGAACCAAACCCATACATGCGACACATCAAACAGCGGATTTTTCAATAACCTGATAAACAGTAGGCAGGAAAACATTCTCAGACCATATCTGAACCGGTAGTATTCCGGAACCGGTTCTGGGTGTTCCGCCGGAAGTGGCTAAATATGTGAACCAAACCCTTGCATGCGATACAACAAACAGCGGCTTTTTTTTTTGATAGCCTGATGAACAGTAGGCTGGGAAACATTCTCAAACCATATCGGAACCGGTAGTGTTACTGAACCGGTTCCAGATGTCACGCCGGAAGTAGCCAAGTATAAAAGTTAACTAACCCCTTACATGCGACGCATCAAATCGCAAGCTCTTCAGGCAACCTGATAAACGGTTAATAAAAGAGAATAGTTTCAGATCATATTTGGAACAACCGATAGAGTTCCGGAACCGGTTGCGGGTGTCCCGCTGGAAGTGGTCAAATGTAGTAGATATCAAAACCCATGCCTGCGGCACATTAAGGACAAGGTATTTGGAGTACATAGCTCAAATTTTCTAGAGCACCGTTTTTAAGAACCGCTGAACGGATTTGGACCAAAATGCATCATGCTGATTGTTCAGTGGTTGTCATCAGCGTGATGCATTTTGATTCAAATCCGTTCAACGATTCTAAAAAACGGTGCTCTAGAAAATTTGAGCTATGTACTCCAAATACCTTGTCCTTAAACAGCAGCTTTTTTACATAACTTGATGAACGATTAGTCAGAAAATGGGCTCAGACCACATCGAAGATCTTTATAAAGGCTACCGATAGTGTTCCAGGACCGATCTAGGGTGTCCAGCCGGAAGTGGCCAAATGCCAAAAAGAACCAAACCCATGCATGCGACACATCGAACCGCGGTCTTTTTTTAAACCATTAGGAACGATTAGCAAGAAAATAGGCTCAGACCACATTAAAGGCTACCGATAGTGATGCAAAACCAGCATTGGGTGCTTCCTAGGGTGCTTCGCAGGAACTTCAAAAATGAACAAAGTCAATGCAAGCGATAAATATGTGTAAGAAAACAAAATCTTGACTGAACTAAGGCCACATACATACAGACGTCTTACTCTACTCACTCTCCATCGTCCTTGTTTTCAACGGTTTAATCAAATATTAATCGTTGTTGCTCGTTTGACGTCTACTCACTACCAACATCAAGCTGCAGTGAAACGCAACCTGATAGCATTTGGCAATTATTTTTTTCGTAACGATGAATATAATAGCAATATGTTACAAATGATATGTCTGTTTGTCTGTACTAAAGCAATCTCATCAAATCACTGGGGTGTAAAAATATACAGTAGGATAGGTCAACGTTATATGAGAAAATTATCGCATCAACCCCGGAGAAAGTTTTTCAATCCTCTTTTCCGTCTAAAACTACTGGGAATTTTTTTATGGGATTTAGTATTGGCAATTCCACTTGCTTGCATTTTTTGTCAAATTTTACATGAATTTTGTAACCTATGATAATAAAATATAGCCTAAAGAAAAAACTATGTCGAAGACCGTAAAGCAGGGCTGCCCAACATAGGGCCCGCGGAATCTATGAATGAAACTTGGCCCAAGGATTGAAATATTTGAAGATATTTCATATTCAAATAAAATTTAATATTAAAAATAAACTCGAAATAGGTAGAGTGTTTTGTTAAAAAAATTTCAAAGATTAAAAAATTTAAATACATAAATTTAAAAATTTTAAACTTGAAAGGTTCAGCCAAATTTGAAGCAGAATTTCAGCAAAATTTACTGAATTTCAGAACAACGTTGCTGCTGAACAGCAGAGTTTACTGAACAAATCAGGGAAGTTTGCTGAATTTCAGCAAATTGTTTGCTGCAACCTGCAGTTCGGCAAAATTCAGAAAAAAAAGTATTCAGGGTGATTTTTGCAAAAAAATCAAGAATTCTTGCTCACATTTTTATGACCCAAATGTATTTAGGATTCAGGAACAGTTCGCATTACGTCGACGGAAAGATCATGCTTCGGAATGATGGCCCTAGCACAGAAACTAGCTAAACAAACAATAGTTGAAGATTCCAAAAACAGGGACCGAATTTTAAACCGCCCGATAGTTAGGAGATTGTTCACATCACGACGGTTTCAAACCGAACGAGTATTGTGTTGTTCTTTGCTGTGCATGCATCGCTCCTGTAAGGGGTGAGTATGTCAGCATAATCGATCGCGTTCGCTATTGTCTCGAGTGAAAATCAAAACAATAGATGCGCGGGTGTTTAGTATTCAGTATTGTGTTGTTCTTTGCTGAATATTGTGTTGTTCTTTACAGAGAAGAACATTAATCAAGATAATTAGATGATCGGCATTGAACCACAAAAACCCCACAACAATTGGTGAGATCTTTCCAATATTATTTATTTATAAATAATTCTTCTTCAGTATATTTACTTTATAACTGCATATAAGTTGAAAATTCGCTATTTTCAACATCCTCTCATCTATTGGAAGATGCTTCAGTTCTGGGCTCTTTCTAAGTTGATGAAGGGATTTATAAATGCTTGCAAGGACTTGGCCAGGTGTGTGGAGCTGAGTGAATCTATGACATTGTAGATAGTAGCGACATCAGCAATGTCAATGGAAATATGTATTCAACTTTGCAACTCCATCCAAGATTTGTGCAAGTATTCATGCTATGCTATGCTATGCTATCACGACGGTTTCAAACCGAACGGACTCAATAAATACCAAAACTTCCGTATGACATTTTCAAGTTAGGCAAGGCCATCTTGACTAGGAAACCTTGACCGATTGAACCCTTGAAAAGGCCCCATACAGATCGAAACGTCGGAAAAATCATAAACTAGTGTTTTCGATTCCCCCAAAAGGCTGAAGCCAACATTCTGAAGCAAAATCATCCCAGTCGTATCCCAACCAAGGAAAGATCATGAGTACATGTTCGACGAGAAAGGCACTATCACCACTAGGTGGATTAACCTGGGTTTTTTTTTAATCTACAGTGATCCCACAGTTATGGATCAACTTTCACTTTAAATTGCTACTGTAGCACAATTGTATTATAAATATCATCAAATTTATTTTTCTCGTGTAAAACGGTTATCAGTGCATCAACATAACCATCACTGCGCTTGTTAAATGCAATTTTTGCTGAAAAAAAAACGTCAAAGTTGCGTCACGACCCTAAGAGCTACTTGTTTTGTTTACTTTTTGCGTACGCAGGTAGGGAGAGTGTTCACGTTCATAAGGTGATTTATCATAATTATCAGTGCGATATTAGTGATTCTTCAAGAAAAACACTATATTTTCAAGAGGTCTAGAGTTGATTCATATTTGTGGGTGAAAATGATATTGTCCACAATTATGAATCAAGCCATGAACGAATGGCAAGTTGATCTACATTTTACAACTTTCTCCACAAAAATGGATCGCATCGTCAAAATCCGGAAGCAGTTCGACACACAAACTCTTGAAGACGCCGTCGCCGAAGCTATGAGGACGAAAACCATCCGAGGTACATACAGAATTCAAGATTCCTGTCACAACGCTTTTCCGGCGAGTGAAAGATAAGAAAAGGAAAGCAAAATCTGGACCAGATCCAATTCTACTACCGGAGGAAGAAAATCGGATTAAAAAGTGGGTGTTCTACATGGCGAGAGCTGAATGTTCTGTCTGTGAAGTTGATCTGAGGAATACGGTCAAGGATTACGCGGATAAAACCAGGAAACAACGGAATATCCTTGAGTCTTTCCTGAGATGTTGGGAAAGAAGTAGACAGAAGAAATGATCATTTTTATATGTTACAATGAAATCAATTTGTACTGATGTACTGATGCTTTTGATAGATTATGGTCTTTTTTGTCATTTTAAAGCCACCATCCCTCCCTTGCATGATGTTTTTTTTTCATACAAGTTAATTTTTTGCGTGTGGAGCGTGCAGTTTTTAAGATTCCCCTAACCCATGTTCCCTTACATAATTTGTGTAAAGCCACAAGTAGTAAACATAATATTTTTATGTTAAGAGAACCCCAGAAACGATGCTAGGGTTCATGTGCATATTTCGTAATGCAGAGAGGGAAGGGAGTCTCTCGAGGTATAACGGTCCATACATGAAATTAAGACCTTCCACACAAACTTTGTTTACGTGGGAGGATGGAGGGGATAAAATGACAATTTTTGCGTTACGCAAGGGGCCGTTCATAAACCACGCAGACTTTTTGGGGGAGGGGGTGGTCTGGCCAAAGTCTTCGCACCATACATATTTTTGTATGGAAAAAAGTCTTCGAGGGGGGTCGACGGTGGCTTGGATAAAATTCTTGCTTTTATAAATAAAGTATTCACAGGATTCAGGATGCTTACGTCGACGGAAAGATCATGAGTACATATTCGACGAGAAAGGCACTATCACCACTAGGTGGATTAATCCGGGTTTTCAATGTATCTCTTACAAATTAAATTTCGAATAAACTTGTGGAGCATTAATGTATTCCAAAGTCACACAGTGAGGTTTTAAAGATTTAATTTTCTTTTTTTTTTCTTCTTTTAAAAAAATAACTTCGGGGCCCGATAACTTTTTAACCGCTTGACCAGTTTCAAATCTTCAAGCGTGCTTTTGTAGATATTTCTCTGTTGCCTATCTTTGTCCTGAACGAACAATTCGTCAGAGTATTCATTTTTATGATACTTTTCATCAAAAACTGCCAAAAATGCCTCTTCTCTTTTCTTCATGGGTAAATTTAATATCTTTATGAATGCCATTGATTGAAATTTACCCATGAAGAAGAGAAGGATAGTAAATTGTCGTTCTTGGATCTACTAATTGTCAGGGAATCGTCTAACTTTGTATTCGAAATTAATAGGAAACCAACGAATACTATGAGGGTTATTCCCAGAACTTCTAATCATTCTTATCAGCATAAAATGGCAGCTTTCCATCATTTGATTACATAATGCATACTCTTCCTTTAAGTGATATAATAAGAAATGATGCATGTAGCTGAAGCGTAAACGCGAGTGTATTCATTAGAACCATGCTGGAGGTGATTTCAAGTCGGTCACTATTAATTTATTTTATTTCGTGGGCCAGGGGTATGTTTGCGTCTATCAAACAATGTACAAATTCAAATGATCACTGAGGAAGTTTTAATATATTTAAAAGCTGGTGCTGCAATGATTGAACTTCTTAAAGATTTCTGGGAGATAATTGTGAAAGAATTCCTGGATGATTTCTTGGAGAATTTATTGGCTTCTGTGTCTCTCTAAAATTATCTAAAAGAATTCCAATACAAACCGCTGGAGGAATTCCTCTAGAAATCCTTAAAATTATTCAAAAAATCTAGAAGTAATCCTAAAAACCCCTGGGGTAAATCTCTGAATAAGATTAAGAACGGGTTACTGAAATTTTTAAACTAACCACTGAATAAATTTTTGAAAAAATCCCGAGAGAAATTTCGGAAGAAATCATTACAGGAATTCTCGGAGCAATACCTGCAGGAATCCCTTAAGAGAAGTTTCTGAAAGTATACCTGGAGGAATCCCTGGATGAATTCCTGGAGGAATCCGAAGAGCAATTATGCGGGGAATTTCAGGAAAAAAAAATCTTAAGAATCCGCATCAGAAACCCTGTAGAAATTAATAGAAAAAATTTAGATGAATCCTTGGAGGAATTTCTGGACGCATTCCTGGAGGAATCCCTGGAGGAATTCTTCGAGAAATCACAGGAGGAATTCCTAGATGTATTTCTGGAGGAAATCCTGGAGTACCTTCTGGACAAATTCCATGCGGAATCACCGGAAAAGTAACACATTTTTGTGTGGCCTGGAAATTATGCACTTATGAGTAGGGCTTACACATTTTAGTGCTGAGCGGTTTTACTGTGTAGATGTATTTCTGGAGGAAATCCTGGAGAATTTTCTGAACAAATTCCCGGCGGAATCCCTGGAGGAGTTAATAGAAAAATTTCTGAAGGTGGCATCCCTGGAGAAGTTCCTGGAGTAATGCCTGGAGCATTAGAGAAATTTCTGATGAAATTCCAAGATAAATTTCTAGAAGAATTCCCAGAGGAATTTCTGGAGGAATTCTTGGAGAAATTTCTGATGGAATTACTGGACGAATCTCACGGAAGAATCCTTAAAGGATTCCCTGAAGGAATTGCTGGTTTATTCCTGGAAGAATTCCTGGTGGAATTTCTGGAGGAATCCGTGAAATAACTCCTGGACAGATTTCTAGAGGAATCTCTGGAGTTGAAATTCTTGGATTCATTATTGAATGAAACCTGCAAGAATTTCCGTAGGAATCCCTTGGAAAAATTCCTGTACAATTTCCTGAAGAATCTCCTGAAAGAATATCTGAAGCAATCTCTGAAGGATTTCCTGCAGAAATTCCTGGAGGAATGCTGTAGTAATTTCCGAAGGAATTCCTGGAAGGATTCCTGGGTCAATTTCTGATAAAATTCCTGTAGGAATATCTGAAGAAATACCTGCGATAAATCTTGGTGGAATTCCTGGAGGAGTCCCTGGAGAAATGCCTGGATGAAATCCTAGAGGAATACCTGGAATAATTCCTGGATAAATTCCCAGAGAAATTTCTGGGGGAATTTCTGAAGGAATCATTGGAGGATTTCCTGGAGGAGTCCTGAAGTAATCCTTGAAAGAATTCCTAGAGGAATCTCAGAAGGAATTCATACAGGAACCCTTGGAGGAATTCTTGGAATAACTCCTGGAAAAACTCCGGGAGGAATTTCTGGGGGAATTTCTTAAGGGGCCCCTGGAGAAATTGCGGTAGTAATTTCTGAAGGAATTCCTATATGAATTCCTGGTGGACTTTCTGAAGGAATTTCTGGGGTATTTCTGAAGAAACCTCTTAAGCAATTCCTGGAAAAATTCTTGGAGAAATTTCTACAGACATTCTTGGAAGAATCCCTGGTGGAATTCTTGGAAAGAACCCTGGAGGAATCCCTGAAACAAATTTCTTGAGGAACCTTAGGAGGAATTCCTCGAGGAACTTCCGGACAAGCTCCAGGCGGAATCCCAGGAGGAATTTCTGGACAAATCTCTATATGAATTTCTTTTTTGGAAATTCCATGGAACTATTCATGGAAGAACTCCAGGAGTCCCTTAATCAATTCTTTGAGAAATCCTTCGACGAATTCCTGGAAGAATCTCGAGAGGAATTCTGGAAGGAATCCATGGAAAAATTTCTGAAGAAATTCCTAGAGAAATTCCTAGTGGAGTGCCAGGAGAAATTTCTGGAGGAATTCTAGGAGCAATTTCAGAAGGAATTTCTGGAGGAATCCATGAAATAATTCCTGGAGAAATGTGTAGAGGAAACCGTGGAGAAGAAATTCCTGGATTAATTCTTGGAGGAAACCCTGGAAGGACTTCTGGAGGTATTCCTGGACGAATTCCTGAACGAATTGCTGTACGAATTTCCGAAGAAATTCCTGGAGGAATTCCTTGATCCATTCCTGAATAAATTCCCGGGGGTATTCCTTAAGAAATACCTGGGGTACTTCCAGGTGAAATTCATAGTAGAACTCCTGGAGGAGTCCCTGAAGAAATGCCTGGATGAAATTCTGGAAGAATGCCAGGAGGAATACCTGGAATAATTCTTGAATAAATTCCGGAAAGAATTTCTGGGGAAATTTTTAGAAGAATCCCTTGAGGATTTCCTGGAGGATTCCTGAAAAAATATTTGAAGGAATTCCTAGAGAAATCTCAGGAGGAATTCATGCAGGAATCCCAGGAAGAATTATTGGAATAAGTCTTGGATAAACTCCGGGATGAATTCTTGGGGAAATTTCTTAATGAATCCCTGAAGGATTTTCTAGATAAATTCTTGGACAAATTGTAGTAGTAATTTCTGAAGGTATCCTGGAGGAATGCCTGGAGGAATCCCTATAGAAATCTCTGGAGGGACTTCTGGAGGAATGCCTGGAGGAACCCCTGGATGAATTCCTGGAGACATGCCTGTATCAATTCCTGAAGGAATCTCTCGAGAAATTTCGTAAGAAATTCCTGGAGGAATTTCCTTGAAGAGTCCCTGGAGAAATTCCTGGACTAATGCCTGGAGCAATCTCTGAATAAATTCCTA
The DNA here is from genome assembly GCF_035046485.1 of Aedes albopictus. NCBI lineage: Eukaryota > Metazoa > Arthropoda > Insecta > Diptera > Culicidae > Aedes > Aedes albopictus. Next base: position 474,239,120 of record NC_085137.1, on the reverse strand, counting down.
GATGAATTCCTGATGGAGTTCTTAGAAGAATTCTGGGAGGGACCTCTAGAAGAACTTCCGGAGCAATCTCTATGAATTCCTAGAGAAATCTCGGGATGAGTCCTTGGAGAAACTCCCAGGAGAAATTTCTGAAGAAACCTCTTGAAAAATTCTTTAGGGTAATTTCTAGAAAAATTCTGAGAAGAATCTCTGGGAAAATTCTTGGAAAGACCCCAGGAGGAATCCCTGAAGCAATTTCTGGAGGAACCTCAGGACGAATGCCTGGAATGTTCTGGACAAATTCCTGCAGGAAGTTCTGGACAAATTCCGTGCGGAATCCCAGGAAGAATTTCTGGATAAATTTGTAAAGGAATTTTTGGGGAAATTCCGTGGAACTATCCCTGGAAGAATTCCTGGAGGAATCTCGAGAGAAATTCTGGAAGCAATAACTGGAGAAATTTCTGAAGCAATTCCAAGAGAAATTGCTGAAGAAATTCCAAGAAAAATTTCTGAAGAAATTCCTCTAGAAATTTCAAAAGAAATTCCTCTAGAAATTTCTAAAGAAATTCCAAGAGAAATTTCTAGAGGAATTCCTGGAGGAATTGCGGTAGTAATTTCTGAAGGAATTCCTATGGAAGTTCCTGGATCAATTCCTGGAGGACTTTCTGAAGGGATTCTTGGAATAATTCTTAAGAAACCTCTTGGGAAATTCCTGGAGGCATCCTCAGGAGAATTTCTAGAGAATTACTTGGAAGAATCCCTGGGTAAATTCTTGGAAAGAAACCTGGAGGAATCCCTGAAACAATTTCTGGAGGAACCTCAGGAGGAATTCCTGGACAAACCTCTATAGGAAATCTTAGGGAAATTCCGTGGAACTTTTCATGGAAGAACTCCAGGAGGAATCCCTAAATGAATACCTTGAGGAATCCCTTAATGAATTCCTGGAAGAATCTTTAGAGGAATTCTGGAAGGAATCCATGGAGAAATTTCTGAAGGAATTCGTGGAGAAATTTTTAGAGGAATTCGTGGAGAAATTTTTAGATGAATTCTGAAAGGAATTTCTGGTGGAGTTCCAGGAGGAATTTCCAGAGGAATTTCTGGAGGATTTCCAGGAGGAATTCCAGAAGGATTTTCTGGAGGAATTACTGCAGGAATCATCGATGGAATTTCTGGAGGGATTCATAAAATAAATCCTTGAGAAATGTGTAGAGGAAACCCTAGAGAAGAAATTTCCGGATTAATTTTTGGAGGAAACCCTGGTAGAATTTTCGGAGGAATTCATGGAAGAATTCCTGGATCCATTCTTGAATAAATTCCCCGAGGAATTCCTGATGAAATACCTGGGGTAATTCCTGGAGAAATTCTTGGTAGAACTGTTGCAGGAGTGCCAGAAGGAATACCTGGAATAATTATTGAAAACATCCGGGAGGAATTTCCGAAGGAATCACTTGAGGAGTTCTTGGAGGAATCTCAAGATTTACTCCTGATGAAATACAAAGTTCGATTTCTAAGGGAATTCCAGGAGGAGTTTCTGAAGAACTCTTAGGGTAAATACTGAAGAAACCGCTAAAAACTCCTGAGGAAATCCTGAAATCGTGGATTAATTCCTGGGGGAGATTCTGAAGGAATCCCAACAAGAGTTCTTGCAGGTTTTTTTTAAATAATCCCGGAATTCATTTTTGAAAGAATAACAGAAGAAATTCCCGGTGAATCACTGGAGGATCTCTTAAAGTTATTTCTGAAGAAACACAATGAGGAATCCCGGAAGCAACCCCATGAGCAACTCTTTATGGAATCTCAGGAGAGCTTTCTTAGCGAATACCTGAAAAAATTTTTGTAGGAATATTCCCGAATATAAAAATTTAAGAAATCAATGTCTGCAGTAATTGTTTTAGGAATACTAGGATCCTCAAAGGTTTTTTTGTACAAATTTTTCAGGCAATTATTGGAGTATTTTTTATTAATCTCTAAGTAAAATTTATAAAAGAATTTCTGGAACACATTCCTGCAGAAATACTTCGAATCATTCCAGATGTAATTACACTAGTTTACAGCATTTTTGAACTCGGTAAGCCGATGATCGTTTTTGGTGTAGAATCATGCCCTGAGTTCAAAAACGCGAAAGAAAAAAATTACAGTAGAGCGGAAATTTTTTCGACTTTCCATACAAGGTTGATGATTTGAAATCGATTTTTGTTCTATTTTTAAGCAAAGTCGCTCATTTCAAACATCTCATTCTCCGTAATCAATGCTCCGATTGAGCTGAAATTTTTACTGTAACTCGCCTACATATGATATGTCAAATAAACGTCGAGAAAGAATTTTTAAGTTGTTTTTTTCTTATTGAAAAAAAATATTTCTTCAAAAAAATTTGGGAATTTTGCTAAATTTTAGGAAGATCGTCCCCAAAACTCGCCAATATCTTGAATTTCATCAATCTGACGCAAAACCTATATTCAGCTGATCGAATGGTATTGTATTCAACTTTAAATTTATGGAAAAAGATTTGAAATTTTTTTGAACAAAACGCAATATATTTGGATTTTAGTAAATTACATATTTTGAAAAGTTGCAAAACTCGATATTGAGCTAAAACTCAAAAACTGTTCTACTTAAAATTTTTTGAAGGTCAGTTTCGAAATCAGCACTAAATTGTGCTTCAAAAATTTTGGTCGTTGACAGAAGTTCACGACTTTCGTTTTATTTTGTAAACTTGTGTTATTGGAGCAATCTCTAGTGGAATTCTCAAAGGCATATATGGAGAAATCCCTGTAGAAATCTCGGAATACCTGCAGAAATACCTTAAATGATCTCTGGAGAAATTACTGAAGGAAACCTCGAAAAAAGCACTGGAACAATTACTGGAGGAACCTCTAAAGATATCTCAGAACAAATTCCCGAAAAAATGTCTAGTGGAATCCCTAGATGAATTCTTGATTGAATTTCTTGAAAAAAGAAGTCATAATGGAATCACTGAAGCAAGGTATGAAAAAAAATCTTGGAGGAATTGTTCGTACTCATATAGTTTACGAAACTATGAACAAATCTAAAACAGTCATTTTGATTACTCAAAACTACAATACCGATTTGCATATTCACATATCGGGCGCCCATCCGGCTTAAAATTCATCTAAAGTCAGGCCCCCCTTGACCCCCTCCAGGAAAAAATCCTAGCTACACCAATGGATATAGGCAAACAAAACTTTAATTGATTATATTTTTGGAACGGCTAGGCTCAATGGATATATCGATAGTACAGTTAAGGCTATTATCGATAAGGAAAAAGAGGAATTTATTTAGAAAAAGCACGACAACTCTTGCTACTGAACAAGATGAATTGAAAAGGGTTGCAGTGAACTTTGATAATAATTTTACAAACCCATTAAAATCAAAATTCAGAAACTTGGGTAAAGATTTGGTTTTCAGTAGCAGAAACTGTCAACTTAAGTCATTATTAGGATCAACAAGAGATTATTTATTTTTATTTTTATCTGTATTAACGAGATTTTCAGCCCTAGGCTAGTTCATCTCGGGACCCACGCTTTACTTCCCTTCCGAAGGAAGAACTCACATTTTGCGAGTTTGTCGGGAGTGGGATTCGATCCCAGGTCCACAGCGTGATAGTCAAGTGTTCTAACCATCACACCAGGTCCGCTCCACTAAAAAAAAAGATGAAATAAGTGATTTAAACAAAGCGGGAGTTTACAAGATAACATGTATTGCAATAAAATCTGCATAGGACAAACTAAAAGAACACTTGAAATTCGATTCAAAGAACATATTGCAGAGGTTAAAAAGGCAGGTAAAGAGTAAGAAAAGGGATTAGCGTATGAATTTAAATCAAAATTGGCAGAACATGTTTTCCAGGACACCTGTTGCCAAAGGATAACATTAGTATCCTGCGTAATGTATATTCATCTTGGAAGCTTGACGTAGTGGAAAGTTTAGAAATCCACAAAGAAAGGGCGGCATCACTTCTTAACAAGGATCAGGGAAACGGTCAGTCACGTTTATTTAAATTCATACCTAAACAGAGTGCACGCGGGAGGAATACGTCGGTACCTAATAAGCTACATACTAGGTACTGTTATAGAGGTAATTTTTTAGGTTTTGGTACATTTATTGGTATATGTAGTTTTTTTAGGTAACAATAGTAGCGGTAGAATTTTAGTATATAAGCGGAGTGGATAACTGACACTGAGGAAGATTACAAGTGGTAGTCGAAATACGCGTATCTGTCAATGGATAAGCAAAATAGGGCGGAATTAAAAGGTACAAAACAGATTACACTCATTACACAAGGAGTCCCTGAAAGTAAAAATGCAAGAATTTCTGGAGGAATTCCTGCAGGATTTTCTGAGTGAATCCTTGATGAAATTCTTGACACATCCATGTGAGAATTTTTAATGGAAGCTCCAAGATAAAAGCTGTACAAATCTCTGTTGAAGTTCGTGAAGAAACGCTTTCCAAATATTTCTGAATTTCTGAAGCATTCTGTGGAAGATTATCCAAAGAAATCCTTGGAGAAATTTCTGGAAGGACCGCTGATTTTATCTCATACGGATTCCTGAGAAAAAAAATCATTGGAGATTTTTTTTTAAGAAAATCCATTAAAGTTTTTCTAGAGGATGAGTTATCTATTGCCGGCTGTTCGAGCCGTCGTCAATATTAACTTCTTTTCTCGATCAGCCTAGATCAGAGCGTTCATGATTAACAAAAATTTTATTCATGATTAATCATTGATGATTAAAATTCCAATTTTGGTGATTATTGATTATGATTAATGATTAATTTCATTTTTAGGGTGATTAAAGATTATGATTATTGATTAAAATTGGTTTTATCTGTGATTATTGATTATGATTACTGAATCAAAATGGCTCATTGATTAAAAATCATGATTAATCATGATTAATCAATCACAAGAAACTGGAAATGATTAAAATATATTTATTGTTTAACATGTTTTTGAAGTTTCAAAAGTAAAAGGTAACTCTGTCCGGGAGATTTTTGAAAAAAGAATCATAAATTCTATTATTTAGAACAGCATTTGAACCAATTTAAGTTGGATCATATATTTTATATGATGAATCATTTTTGGTGATGAATGATTAATGATCGATTTATATTTTTTCTTATGATTATGATTACTGATTAATGATTAGATTGCAAAAACAGTGTGATTGAGATTAATGATTAATGATTAAATGAGATTTTTTTGTGATTATGATTAAAGATTTTGATTAATCTTAATCATTAATCATTAATCATGATTAAATTTATGATTAATCATTAACGCTCTGGCCTAGATAACTGTGTAGTGTCGGTAGCGATTGTCTCAATTGGCTAAGAATAACACTCAGGTATCAGTAGGTCGGCTCAAGAGGCACGTTCTCCTCCATTTGGGAAATTTGTGCCATAACACTAACACTAACTGCCATAACAGAATAACACTACGGACCGCCTGTTCCGGTGGTAAGAATCCACCAACAGGTGACCCCTAATTCATGGTGTGATGCGGTTTCATGCTTACCGCGCCTAGAAATGAATGGCTAGGGGGGTCTAATAAAAACCAAACCGCTAACGGAGCCTGTGGAGTACCAGGGCGCTCTCAGCAGTATGTTGTCCTTACTGCGCTAACCGGAGCAATGGTGCAGTGGACCTTGTGTTTCTCCGAGACAATCAGCTGCCCTTCTTTAGTGTCACTTGAGGCTAAATAAGGGCGGGATTATGAAGATGTTGTTAATTAGTTTAAATTTTCACCTATATGGTTTCGCATTATGCGATTTACACAATGTATTCTGTGTATCTTCGCCTTTGGTGTTTTCCAATCGATACCGATCTGGTTTTATTGCTGCTGTTCTTTGTTGTGCTGTTATTGCGAAGAGTTTAATCTTACCTAGTTTGGGTAGTGGCTACGGTTAGGATAGCTCAGATCAATCTTCAGCATAAAAGAACAGCAACAATCAATCTTTGTAGACTTATGCAAAATGGCTCAGGCCAAGTGGCCTTGGTCCACGAACCTTACTTTCGTAAGGGGAATTTCTATCTAGGAAACCTTGTGAACCCGGTGTTTGCTATTTTCAGTAAATATGAATTGGCAAACTCGCGTGTCATGCCTCGAGCCTGTGTGCTTGTCAACAATGCAATAGTTGCTACACTTATCTCTGAACTAACCACCAGAGATGTATGTGCTATCACAATTGATGTATCTGTTGGAAACTTCAACATGAAATACGTCTATTGTTCGGTTTATTTACTGCATGATGAACCATCCCCTACGGATGCTTTCAAACAAGTAATCGCATACTGTACTTCAAAAGGCCTTCCGCTAATCTTTGGCAGTGATGCTAATGCTCACCATATCATCTGGGGCAGCTCAGACATTAACTTGAGAGGCTCCAGTTTGATGGAGTACTTAAGTAGTACAGATCTTGCATTACTTAATATAGGCAACCGCCCAACCTTCATGGTATCTGCTAGAGAGGAAGTGTTAGATACAACGCTTGTCCCTAGCAGAATTAGTCACGAGCTGACCAATTGGCATGTGTCAGATGAAGAATCTTTATCTGACCATCGCAACATCTTTGTTGAACATTTAAATGTTACTTCGCAAACATTGCGCTTCAGGAATCTCCGGTCAACAAACTGGTATTTTTTTACTCATTTGGTTGCGGCCAAATTTCATGGATACTAACCATCCATTGAAACTCCAAGTGATTTAGATGATGCCGTTGATACCACAACGACCTTCATCATGGAAGCTTTTGAAGAAGCATGCCCTCTACGGTCTGTGAAGATCACAAGAGGAACCCCTTGGTGGAACTCTGATCTGGCGAAACTCAGGAAACAATGTAGAAAGAGTTGGAACAGACGACGTTCGGCTGGATCGGAGGCTTTCAGGTCGGCTCGCAAGGCCTACAGGAAAGCTCTCCGGCCTGCTGAACGATCCGGCTCGAAAAACCATTGTACAAATGTTTCCAGTCTGAGTGAAGCCAGTCGGTTGAACAAAATCCTTGCAAAATCTAAGGATTATAAGGTGAACGAACTTCGTTTGTCAAATGGTGATTTCACTTCCTCTGATGAGGAAGATTAGGAATTTCATTCAGTACACACTTCCCTGGATGTGTAGATATAACATGTTCGGATGAACCTGATGTCTTTTCTTGTAGTTACGATTCTTTAGCTTCGGCTCGGAGGACTGGGTCACCACTCTTTTCGACCTGATGCAAAGCGCCCTTCAGGTAGTTGAGGGTTGGTGTCGCCAATATGGCCTTTCGGTAAATCCGAGTAAAACATCTATTGTTCTTTTCACGGAAAAGCGAAACCGTAATGGTGTTCGACCTTTACGTCTCTTTGATTCTGAAATCAATGTGACTGAACAGGTAAAGTACGTTGGAGTCATTCTTGATTCCAAGCTTTCCTGGACACCTCATGTTGAGTTCATAATCAAGAAAGCTTGTATGGCCTTCGGGCAATGCCGGCGAACCTTTGGTACAACTTGGGGTCTAAAACTCAAGTATATCAAATGGATCTACACCACTGTTGTTCGCCCAATATTGGCCTATGGATGTCTTGTGTGGTGGCAAAAGGGCGAAATGAGAACGATCCAATCAAAGTTAGGCTATCTCCAAAGGATGTGCCTAATGGTGATGTCTGGAGCGTTCTCTTCAACTCCCACGGCAGCGCTCGAAGTTCTCTTTGACGTTGCTCCACTACACATTCATCTCAAACAAGAAGCACTTTCTTGCACTTACCGTCTACGGGTACTCGGTCTACTAGAGGAAACTCCTGTGAACCGCACATCAACACACACCTCGTTGTTTCCACTTTTGGTGAATTGGGACAAAGTTGTCCTTGCTCCAAGTGATCTTACAATTGTTTGTAATTTTCCATATAGGACATTTTCCACGAAATTCCCTTCTCTGGGAGAGTGGACATCTGGTTATCTGAAGATAAGTATTTCAGACGGCATCGTATGTTACACTGATGGCTCCCTTCTCGAAGGTCGAGCAAGTGCTGGTGTTTATTCTCGTGAGCTGAGGCTGTATCAGTCTTACTCACTTGGTAGACACTGCACCGTTTTTCAGGCTGAAATTTTGCTCTTATGTGCGGAGTGCAATCGACACTTCAGCAGCACGTAATGGCCAAAGTCATATACTTCTGTTCAGATAGCCAGGCTGCTATTGAAGCACTTGCTTCGGCCAACTCTAGGTCGAAGATAGTTATCGCTAGTCGAACTCAAATCGAGGAGCTGAATTCAGCAAACGCTGTTCACATTGTATGGGTACCTGGTCATTCTTCAATCGCTGGAAATGAACTGGCTGATGAGTTAGCTCGCACTGGAGCATCACATGACTTCATTGGCCCTGAGCCAGCTGTTCCGATATCGAAGTGTTGGGTAAAGCTTCAGATTCACACCTGGGCTGCCACTCAGCACAGACAATACTGGAATAGTTTGGCAAAAGGTTATTGTGACCATAACAAATTGCAAATGCCCCATAGAAAATAAGAAAGCACTCCCCCTTACCCATAAATAATTGAAAACGTTCCATACTTTATTGAAAATGTACCGGTAAAACATGAAATTTTCTCATTAAAAGTGCAATTTTGTACCAATAAATAATACTGAAATGCTCCATACTAAAATACAAATGATCCATAATAAAATTCAAATGCTCCATAGAAAATTAAAATTGTACCCATAGTAAATTGAATATTGCTCCATAGAAAAACTAAATTGCACCATAAAAAATTGAATTGGCACCATGGAAAATAGATAAATTCTCCATGAGTATTATCAAACGCACCATATAAAATATGATTTGCTCCATAAAAAATGAAAATTCTCCATAACTTTAAACATCTGCACCACTAAAGTGGTGCTATGTAAAGTAATTCACCACTGCCGAATTTAAATTACGACAATATGCTATCTATGGAGAATTTTCAATTTTTCATGGAGCAATTCATATTTTGTATGGCGCAATTTGATACTACTTATGGAGCATTTATCTATTTTCTATGGTGCAATTTTTATTTTTTATGGTGCATTTTAATTTTTCTATGGAGCAATATTCAATTTACTATGGGTACAATTTTAATTTTCTATGGAGCATTTGCATTTTATTATGGAGCATTTGTATTTTAGTATAGAGCATTTCAGTATTATTTATTGGTACAAGATTTCAATTTTAATGAGAAAATTTTATGTTTTAACGGTACATTTTCTAAAAAGTATGGAACGTTATCAATTATTTATGGGCAACATAGCACATTTCATGGAACATATGTCCATTGTTTATGGAGCGCTTTTTGATTTTCTATGGAGCGTTTCTGTTTGTTTATGGGTGCAATAAATAGACTGCCGAATAGTTTGGAGTCATGTCGTCGAATCAAATTGTATTGTACTGAGCCATCTCCAAGGGTGGCGAAGTATCTTACAAATCTGTCAAAGCAGAATTGCAGCATTCTGGTCAAAGCATTGACTGGCCACTGCCGACTCAGCCATCACATGGCGAATATTCAGCAAGCTGATTCATTTGCATGTGATAGCTGTGAATCCGATTATGGAACTTCGTATCATTTAATATGTAACTGTCCAGTTTTTGCGCAACTGCGTTTCCGAGTATTCGGTAAACAATTATCAAGTGGAATTGACTTCAGAAACCTGAATCTTTAGGATATTCTGTTGTTCTTCACCCGCTGTGGTAAAGAGCTATAGGCTCTCTTTCGCTTTATGCGTTATTACAGTGCCCTTTTCAGGGCGCTGTTTGAACCCATTGTGGTACGCTTATGCGTTAGTACCCTCTTCCAGGGTATTTTTTCCTATTTCCCTACCTGTCCTTATCCCCATCCTTATTCTTGTTTCCTTCCTTTTCCCTCAGGTAGATGATGAAATAGGCTGTTATTATGGCGATGGCACAAATGTCCCAAATGGAGGATAACGTGCCTCTGGAGCCGGCCTTCCGATACGATACCTATAGGCACAAAAGATAGTTTTTTGCGAGGGCGCTAATATAGGGTGTCCCAGAAAGTATGGGCACAACTTTGTATAGCGAAAATACAATCATTTTCTTAACAAACAACATTTTTTATATTTTTGTATTTTTATTCAAGGTATTTCGATTTATACCTGTAAAGAATTCATACATTAAAAAGGGTTTTTGTATGCAGAATGTTTAAAATGAAAAAAACATCTTTTAAAACTTCTGCACAAACTATTATTTTACGGTTTTGCCAAATATCCAAATTCGAAACATTTTTTTTGAATTTTTTTCACACGATATATTCGAAAACATGTTTCCTCAGATGGTTGACTAAAATTTTTTATAAAAATATCTTTTGCCTGTGCGTACGGGTATTTCAAAATTTCGAGAAAACTGGAAAATTCGCCTTTTCTATTTCTGGATAAGACATGCCCACAGACATTCGAGTTTTTAAACATGTTTTAACGAGAATAAAAATAATTCAATCTACACTTTATAAAGCTGGAGCATTTGTTTTACCTATAGTGAAATTAAAATGTAATTTTCTGCATGTTGTGATATATATTCAGAAGCTTGTTTTCAAGTATTAGAAAAACGGGTTTTCAAAAATATCGATTTTGGTGTTTAAATTAATTTTTCAGGTTCAAAAGTATATGTTTTCAATTCAAACTAAAGGTTGTATAATAGATACGCATATAGAAATACGCGGAAATATTTTTTGAAATTTTTATCGAGCCTAATTTCGTGCGTAGAAAACTATTTGTTAAGCGATGTTATTGAAAAATATAGCAAATTGTGCAGAAGCTTAGAAAGGTCTTTTAAGGACTGTTCAATTTATAAAACGGACAACTTGCTTGTGCGATATCTTTTTTATTTTTCAATAAAATCATTATCATTTTTTTGCGTAACTTTCTATAGCTATTCTCAAATGTAGGAAAAATATAACATTAAGCAAAATGTTCTTTATTGTGTAACTGAAGCGGTTTTCGTAAAACATCAATAAAAACCCATTTTTCAAAATTCGGCATAACTTTCCACATACTTAACATGCACATTTTCATGATTTTTTTAATAAATTGGAAGCTATCACTATTCTACTAAAGGTAAAGCTCAATAGTTGATCAGTAATAATGCACCAAGCAGGCTCCAGCTTGATATAGTGAGTTGCCTTGTTTTCATAGAAATTATTAAAAAATGTTCATTTAAGTCCTGTGTTGTAATAGCATCACGGATTCGGCTAAAAATTTGTCCAGGGTAGTAGAATATTGCTCTCTGAATGATACAGAAGAAAAAATAACTATTAATTGCATTTTTCATCAAAAATTTAATCCATAAAGATGGTCATATTAAAAAAATCATACTTTTTACTCCATTGATGCAGATTTTCGACTCTAACGAATCTTGTTATTATATATTTCCAACAAAGTTGGTCTTATGTTATTGTGCACCTTATTTAATAATAATCGGATGCAAAGTTTTTATTTCCAACATCATTGTTATGCAAAATTTGCATTAGGAAGCATTGTTATTTGGAAGAACCATCAAAGAACGAAACTGTTTTGATTACTGTATCTGTAATGGCGCACAGTAACCAAATCAGCAATGCCATTAAGAAGCAGTTTTCTGCATTTAAAACCACATTATTCCCACTTTCGACTGGATGCATAAAAAAATTGATTATTTAATATTTTCATGAACTTTTTACTTCACAAATGAATTTTATTCAAAAAATCGAATCTAACTTGAGACTTTAATATCTCAACACTTAAATTTCCAATTGAGTTTAAATTTTGCCAGAATGTTTATTACTCATGCTGCTGCAGCATGGCACATACTTTTCTGGTATTAAAAACGATATACCATGTGTGAACAGTAATTTTATATATATTTTCAATTTTCAGCAATCGAAAAATTCACCTTATTCAACACCTGGCCGATTTTCTATAAAATAAAACTATTTTTATTCGATTCAAAAATGGTCACTATAATGACAGATGATGTACTGGACAACGAACCAAGGGTGGTTAAATTTGAACTACGCGTCTTCTTTTTATAGCCTTGTAAAGTTGTCCGTTTTATAAATTGAACAGTCCTTAGGGAATGTTCTACCGCATTCAAACGAAGTGTCAAATTTAAATTTTAACGATTGGCATTTGATGTTAATACATTGAGGCAGGATATGTGTGAAAATAAAGTTTGTTTATGCATCTATTCCCAAATGGCAGAGCTGCAAAGTTGTGCCCATACTTTCTGGGACACCCTATACTGAGAGTATTTTTTTTAAAGTTTTACCTCAAAAGCTGGTTACTAAGTGATTAACTTGGAGTAACCTCGATGGCACCACTGGTCCCTGGAACAGCTTCCGGAACCACCAGGTGGACAATGTTGTTTCCAAATGCTGGTTTGATAACTGATGAGTTATCTATGAAATTCCACGAATTTTGATGTTTCACACGGCAAGGTCATACAAAATACGAGAATTGGCCATATTTCAGGGATCCTAGGAACCAGTTCCGGGACCATCAGGGGGTCTTCGGGAAGCCGTTCCGGGGCCTCAAGATTTAGACCCACAACCACCTGATAACCAAAACTCATCTTGCCAGTTGACTAAGTGATTATGGCACTTTGCTGCTGTTTTTTTCGGTACATTCAGTTCTCCAAACATTAAAATCAGCTGAATTTTGCATAATGTATTGCGAAAAATACGGCCCCTTTGGCATTGGTTCCATGTGTCCACATCCGCCTTAACCATAGTTTTGAGGCGGATTCAGAAAATTTAAGCCCTAACGATAATTATGAATACAAAAACTTTATTATTATATCGAGAAATGACTGTGAAATCGTTGCGCCAAATCCGGCCACCTTAAACGTAACTTTTTTAGAACACCCTAGGAAGGATATACAATCTTTTCAATTTTTTCAGTAAACAGTTTGACCTCCAGTTAAGGATCAATAAACGTTATACTAAGCTTGTTACGCCAAACCTCCACCGGCATCCTTGATCGTGTGAAATGTGCAAATCTCCACGATAAGCCGGCAAATCCTTTTCCCGTTAAAGGGGTTCACGAATCCACAACGTTTTTGATCCCGCTGGCTTCCTTCAACAGTAGCTAATGAACCAAATCCGACCGGGAAACCCCACGATAAAGGGGGCATTTTTCCACACGGGGCGGCGAACGGCCATGACGACGACGACTGCCAAAAAGGCAAACATCGGAAAATTTGTTCCCGTCTTTGTGCAAATATGTTGTCGTCGTCGGTTGATGCGACTTGCTGCTGCTGCGTTAAAAGTCGTGAACCCCACCTGCTGCGCTGACTGACTCTGAGACTGTTGTTGTTCCTTGAACTCACATCACACAAAGTTTTGGAATGTGTTTATTTATCGCCACTTTCTGCAGCCCCTCCACTGACTGCTGCTGATCCACACAAAGAGAGGTGGAAACGGTCGTCTGGAACTCAGCAGGTGGAAAATCCTGCAGTTAGGGTCTATCTGGTGAGTGGATTTGAAGCGGAGAGCGGAGAAGAATAACATATATGTTATGAAAGATACCTGTGTTGAATGTATTTTATCATTTTTCTTTATAAGCTGTGTCACTTGGATGGCTAAGACTGATCACGGTTCGTTTCGCCCAACCATTTTTTATATGGGTAGCAAATAAAACTATCTACCCTATTTCTAACACTTTTAATGACATGACAATTATTTTATTCAGTTGTATCTGTTAAAAAAATATTTAAAAACGAAAAAAATAAAAAATCAATCAAATTCTGTTTTTTTTTTCATGGGTTTCAAAGAAATGTACGGAGTCATTTGTTGCGATTGATGTAACTTGCCCCAGCGTACCATACCGTTAGACACAACTCTACTTTTGCTTTCTCACCGGAAACGGCCCCTTTCAAATGAAAAAAATTAGGGATCAAGGTCGAAACCATACAGTCGGATTGGGTTTGACCCCTCATCCACCACCGTCACCTTCTTCCGCTCACAATTGTAAAGCCGAGTACCGCAAACCAGAAGGCAAACCGGCGGAAAATACAACACGCCACAAAAATTTGATTTATTTCGTAATGCGCGCCGCCAGTCCACCTTTTTTCCTGTCAGGACCCCTGCCGCCATCAGTCCCCCACGGACAACGGCTACAGGAATTTTACGGGCTTTTTATACTTGTGATTTCAGTTTTTATTCCCCGCCGCCGTAACAAATGTCCCATAAAATTGTCGGAATGCCCCGGCTGAACTTTGTCTCCGCCGCGCGAGATGGACGTAGTACCTACGGACGCACTATGGGCCAGAAATCAAAATTTCGCGACAAAATTCAAAAAAGTTGTTTTTCTAAGATCAATCAATTTTCATATTTGTATGATTATTTGGGCTATGTTTGATTATATACCGACTGATTTTTTCGATTTGTAACAAAATTGTATCGTTTTTTGTATGGAAAAACTTCTTATAAGCGAAAATTCTCGATTTTAACCAATATTTAGAAAAATGTGATTTGTAATGAAAAATGTGCCAAACAAGGATAACGCATACATTTCCTAAAAGTAAATTTAGTATATTTTGCATAATTGGTGCACAAATTGCGATGCTTTCAAGTTTAAAAATAAATTTTACATTATTTACTCAAATTTTACGGTTTATTTGCCAATGTGTTCAGAAAGTAGGAGTATTCGGCCGTATTCGACATGCAACCGGTCTAGGATGCTAGTTTAGACCCTTCTTTTTCGAATGCTCCCGGACTTTTTTGCGGGAATTTGCGGGAAACCAAGTTAGAGTGATTTGAGTGTTTGCTTTAATTTTACAATATTTAACGCTGTGCTTAAATAATCATCCACTCTTGCCATTACGTCGCAATGACTTTATGGCTTGTTAAGCAATATACATAGCAACAAACAACTACTATTCTGGAAGATTTTGTTTTAGATATAAATGTCATTATAAGCTTTTAAGTCAAGACCACACACTTACTCAATGTGCAAAGTTTCGGTACATCAATCCATGTGATCAATTAGAATTTTAAATTAACTCAACGTACATACATATGTACAGATGGATACATTATTGATGAATTTAGGAACAAATTCACAGCTCATGTGAGATTTGACCTCACGACCCTTATATGCTACACAAGTGCTTTGCTGACTTAGCTACCAAGCCAATCAATGACACGGCATTTTAAATACCATCGCATATATATCCATCCCACTTGTACATATCTACGAAGAGCGAGCGTAATTTATTCATGGTTCAAATACCGGCTCCCAGTCATTTGGCCGACTGTCATTTGGGTGTTTGCCGTTTGGCCGAACGCCATTTGGCCGAAAGGGTCATTTGGCCGAAAGGGTCATTTGGCCGAACGCCATTTAGCTGAATGCCGTTTGGCTGAAGAAGAAACGATCGTGCCATTGTTCTCCACGTCAGTATAACTCAAAATAATCACCTATGATTAAAAGGAGGAAAAACCTCTTATAAAATATTGACAGTTTCAACGCCAACCAATCCCTGAATTGTAAAACTAGAAAGATTAGACAATGATTGGAGGAAGGAAGATGGAAAAATATTGATGATCAAATTGGCAGCTAGAATGTGAAAAGGGTTCTCTGAATAATTTTGAACATAATTCGGTCAAGCGGCATTCGACCAAATGCCGGACATCTGAAAAACCTGAGCAGCGGATTTTTTCACCAAAAACTTATCCATATTTACATAAATTGAGCTTACTAAAAATCGTAGTTGACCACACGAGTTGATGTACCGAAACTTTGCACTTTGAGTAAGTGTGTGGTATTGACTTGAACGCCTACAATCACAGTCTTACCTGAAACAAAACCTTCCAGAATAATGGTAGATTGTTGGTTTGTGTATTGTTTAGCAAGCCATAAAGAGATTGAGTCGTAATGGCAAAAGTGGATCCACTCTAAGATAGTTATTGAAGCACAGCGTAAAACATAGTTTTGTCAAATTAACATATGCACTAAAGTCACTATATCTTGGTTTCCCGCAAATTCCCGCAAAAAAGTCCGGTAGCATCCTAAAAATAAGAGTCTCAACTAGCTTCCTAGACCAGTTGCATGTCGAATACGGTAGAATACTACTACTTTTTGAACTAATTGGCAAATAAACCGTAAATTTTGAGTAAATTTTGTAAAAGTTCAATTTAAACTTAAAGACATCACAATTTGTGCATCAAATATGCAAAATATACTAAATTTACAGTTAGGAAATGTAGGCGATATATTTGTTGGGCACATTTTCCACCAAAAATTACATTTTTCTTTCTGATACGAATGCACCACGGGTATGGTGTAAAGTATAACTAATAAACAAACATATAAACATTTTTCTCAATATTGGTTAAAATCGAGAATTTTCGCTTATAAGAAGTTTCTCTATACAAAAAACTATACAATTTTGTTACAAATCAAACAAAATCAGTCGGTATACAATCAATCATAGCCCAAACAATCATACATATATGAAAATTGATTGATTTAAAAAAAAGAACAACTTTTTTGAATTTTGTCGCGAAATTTTGCTTTCTGGCCCATAGTGGGACGGACGGACTGGGGACCTACGGACAGCAGCCAGAACAAAAGGCCGTAAATCGAGGAGACAATCATGAGATGGCAGCCGAAAGCTTCTCCGCGACTGACTTGGGATGTGTGTGCCGCCAAGCGAGGGGAAACTAATTTGGGCAAGTTGGCTTGGCATTGTCATTTTCTGGTTCGGAAGGATAGGGAACAAGCTTTATCGCTCCGATAAGTCCATTACGGAGGCAATAGGACAAGGTGCCTGAAGGAAAATGAAAATAAAGAAGAGAAATGGGAAATTTACTGGTGACGCCAAATTTGACACAATGATCTGAATTCAAGATTAGCTTTGAATGGTGATTTCGTTTCTCTTGTAACAAGAAAACTCGTGTTTTCCAATGGATAACCATAGGCTGAAAACTTGTCCACGATTCATGGCCTATAAAGCGACCAGTAGAATCAGAGTCTTGTATAACGCGACTTTTGTCTTCGTTCGCAGCCTACGGGACTTCAGCTGGTTTTACAAACCGAAAAAGGCTTGACTCGCAGTCACCATTCGTCTTCTCACCTCGTGGAGAACATCATAATCGCACGTTACTAGAGTACCAAGCAAAATCGTCAGCAACATCAAACTTTTCACTACCTAGTCCTACTTCGTCATCATTACGTCATCACTAACGCCTTTTCCGCGGCCCGAAGGTGGATCCCGAAGATGTCGATATCGTTTGCGAAGCCCAGGAACATATCACTTCCGTGACGAACCAGCACAATTGTGCTGTTGAGCGGTAACAGTTTTGCACATTTTTTTCACCTGTTTAGACATTGTTTTATGTGATGTAAACTGTTTCAATAATTCAGCCATTACTTATACTTGCATGTATGTGTGCAAACCATGTTTTGTTTACGTTGCCTGTGAGATTTACCACAACAAGGTAAACAAAAAGTGGACAAAAACCGTAAAACATGAAAAAGTTTTATCTGTCGCATATTTTTTATTTCCGATTTATCTAGGTAGTCAAAGCTATCAATCAAAAGATAAAGAGTAGTTCTTTTAAATGAGAAAAAATCATTGTTGATTTGTTGGGATATCTAAGAGTTCTGGAGAGTCAAGTTGAGCCCTTTGTATAAAGTTTTCTTTTTTTTTTGCGCTCCGTCCCGAAAGGAATAAGCAAGTGCGTGATAATAGTTCCGCTCTTTGTATACCCGCCCCCTTATCGTTATATCCAGTGCTATATTGAACAGTAAATTGAAACTATGAAGCTTCAGTCCGCCTAGGGTTAAGAACGATGATGAAATTCCATCCGCAACCCGGACTCTTGATTTTGATCCGTCAAGCGTTATACGAATCAGTCTAATCAGCTTTGCTGGAAAACCACGTTAGATCATAATTTGCTATAAGTCTTTTCTCTTCACTGAATCGTACGCCGCCTTGAAATCAATGAACTGGTTCCTCTCCCGAAATGTATCGAGAAGCTGCTGCAGCGTGAAAATATGATCCGTTATTGATCGACCCTCATGAAAACCCGCTTGATATTCGCCATTGAAGGACTCCTCAATCCGCCTCAGCGTGTTAAACAGAATACCGAACAACATTTTGTACGCTGAATCATCAATACCTTGAAGTGCTCTCTCCAACTGGCAGCCACCATTGTTTTATCTGTCCGCAAGATTCTATCACGGTCATTGCACATAACGGGAGAAGGCGCTATTTTTCTCTACACGCCAATGACAGTTTCATAAAATCTTCGCAAATCATTCTGATGCATACTCTCTTGCGACTGAGTAATCACATTTTCTGCCTTCTCTGTCTTCTCTGTCTTCTCTGTCTTCTCTGTCTTCTCTGTCTTCTCTGTCTTCTCTGTCTTCTCTGTCTTCTCTGTCTTCTCTGTCTTCTCTGTCTTCTCTGTCTTCTCTGTCTTCTCTGTCTTCTCTGTCTTCTCTGTCTTCTCTGTCTTCTCTGTCTTCTCTGTCTTCTCTGTCTTCTCTGTCTTCTCTGTCTTCTCTGTCTTCTCTGTCTTCTCTGTCTTCTCTGTCTTCTCTGTCTTCTCTGTCTTCTCTGTCTTCTCTGTCTTCTCTGTCTTCTCTGTCTTCTCTGTCTTCTCTGTCTTCTCTGTCTTCTCTGTCTTCTCTGTCTTCTCTGTCTTCTCTGTCTTCTCTGTCTTCTCTGTCTTCTCTGTCTTCTCTGTCTTCTCTGTCTTCTCTGTCTTCTCTGTCTTCTCTGTCTTCTCTGTCTTCTCTGTCTTCTCTGTCTTCTCTGTCTTCTCTGTCTTCTCTGTCTTCTCTGTCTTCTCTGTCTTCTCTGTCTTCTCTGTCTTCTCTGTCTTCTCTGTCTTCTCTGTCTTCTCTGTCTTCTCTGTCTTCTCTGTCTTCTCTGTCTTCTCTGTCTTCTCTGTCTTCTCTGTCTTCTCTGTCTTCTCTGTCTTCTCTGTCTTCTCTGTCTTCTCTGTCTTCTCTGTCTTCTCTGTCTTCTCTGTCTTCTCTGTCTTCTCTGTCTTCTCTGTCTTCTCTGTCTTCTCTGTCTTCTCTGTCTTCTCTGTCTTCTCTGTCTTCTCTGTCTTCTCTGTCTTCTCTGTCTTCTCTGTCTTCTCTGTCTTCTCTGTCTTCTCTGTCTTCTCTGTCTTCTCTGTCTTCTCTGTCTTCTCTGTCTTCTCTGTCTTCTCTGTCTTCTCTGTTTTCTCTGTCTTCTCTGTCTTCTCTGTCTTCTCTGTCTTCTCTGTCTTCTCTGTCTTCTCTATCTTCTCTGTCTTCTCTGTCTTCTCTGTCTTCTCTGTCTTCTCTGTCTTCTCTGTCTTCTCTGTCTTCTCTGTCTTCTCTGTCTTCTCTGTCTTCTCTGTCTTCTCTGTCTTCTCTGTCTTCTCTGTCTTCTCTGTCTTCTCTGTCTTCTCTGTCTTCTCTGTCTTCTCTGTCTTCTCTGTCTTCTCTGTCTTCTCTGTCTTCTCTGTCTTCTCTGTCTTCTCTGTCTTCTCTGTCTTCTCTGTCTTCTCTGTCTTCTCTGTCTTCTCTGTCTTCTCTGTCTTCTCTGTGTTCTCTGTCTTCTCGCTCCATGTTACAAATTTATTCTCTGTCTTCTCTGTCTTCTCTGTCTTCTCTGTCTTCTCTGTCTTCTCTGTCTTCTCTGTCTTCTCTGTCTTCTCTGTCTTCTCTGTCTTCTCTGTCTTCTCTGTCTTCTCTGTCTTCTCTGTCTTCTCTGTCTTCTCTGTCTTCTCTGTCTTCTCTGTCTTCTCTGTCTTCTCTGTCTTCTCTGTCTTCTCTGTCTTCTCTGTCTTCTCTGTCTTCTCTGTCTTCTCTGTCTTCTCTGTCTTCTCTGTCTTCTCTGTCTTCTCTGTCTTCTCTGTCTTCTCTGTCTTCTCTGTCTTCTCTGTCTTCTCTGTCTTCTCTGTCTTCTCTGTCTTCTCTGTCTTCTCTGTCTTCTCTGTCTTCTCTGTGTTCTCTGTCTTCTCTGTCTTCTCTGTCTTCTCTGTCTTCTCTGTCTTCTCTGTCTTCTCTGTCTTCTCTGTCTTCCCTGTCTTCTCTGTCTTCTCTGTCTTCTCTGTCTTCTCTGTCTTCTCTGTCTTCTCTGTCTTCTCTGCCTTCTCTGTCTTCTCTGTCTTCTCTGTCTTCTCTGTCTTCTCTGTCTTCTCTGTCTTCTCTGTCTTCTCTGTCTTCTCTGTCTTCTCTGTCTTCTCTGTCTTCTCTGTCTTCTCTGTCTTCTCTGTCTTCTCTGTCTTCTCTGTCTTCTCTGTCTTCTCTGTCTTCTCTGTCTTCTCTGTCTTCTCTGTCTTCCGCTTGTCCAGCTTCTGGTGATTGTCAGCTACCGTACCGTCTGCTGAAAAAACGCTAGATGTTGAAACGCATCAATCGCTGCTTCGATTGAATAAATTTGTAACATGGAGCGATTATCGACTGGACTGTTGGTGGAGGAACGGTTTTTGTAGGATGGTTAAAGTGCATGTCTTTTACGCCGAAGATCTGAGATCAAATCTCTATCCGGAAAAAACAACTCACCAATTGTGAGTTTTTTTTTTCGGGAGAAGTGAAGCGTAGGTGCCGAGATAAACTAGCCAAGCACTAAAAATCATATTAATAAAGTAAAGGTTTTTACTTCTTTATTCCTTTATTCCTCCTATGGTTAACAGAACCCTTAAAAATGATGCTGTATTAATTGTATTTAACATGTTTTTTTTTGTGTGATTGCACCTTTTGGTCAGTCTAGAAAATATTGTGGATTTGTCTCTAAATTGCTATCTAAAATAGCATCATTGACATTTGGTTAAACTACCAGGAATACCGAGCAACCCCTAGAATTTTGTATGGAATGCTTAACAAATAGCTAAATACTGGAATATAATATATTTTGTTTACTGGCAAAATATCATGGATCAGTTAACAAAGAAAATATCGGTTATATACTTTATCTGACCGGGGTTCTGCTAAACCGAGCTAAGCGCCATACATTTTATTCCGAAATAATTAAGCTTAAGCACTCACAAATAAACAACAGCAGAACTTGTTTAAAACTTTTCCGCGCGCAGATCACTTGCAGTCCTTCATTAACGATCAGAGATGAAGAATGCATGTAAATGATTTGAAATCAATGATATAATAACATGCTATTTCCCCTATAACCATATAAAATGCACATCATTAAACGATTATATTTTATACATGTCCTAGAATAGTTGTAATTGGGCTTTTTTTTAATATCCAGATAATTTCGTATTCTGAATTTCCACTATTTTCAGAATGTATATGAAAATTTTGTAGGATTTTTTTTATTCGCTGTGAGCTGCCATTCTTAAACCATAAAATTGTTTTGTCATTACTTTATTCTAGCCAATTTGGCTCTTTCAATTAAACTAAAGAAAAAACAATATTTTACCTGCTAAACAATCGAATTGTTTAGAACTGAAGTGTATTTTCCAGAATGTTTTGATTTTATTTTTATTGCTGTGCTTCACTCAGGCTAAATATACACTAAGAAACGTCCCTAGAATGACTATTTTGAGGATTTCAATACTTGATGGTAGCAAATTTATCTCTAGAGACAGAGAGGTATTCCACAATAAGATAAAAATATATTTTTTTATAACTGATACTGAGGAAGATTACAAATGGTAGTCGAAATACGCGTATCTGTAAAAGGATACGCAAGATAGGGAGGAATTGTAATTGCGCATAAATAAGAAAAAGAAAAAAAATGGAATATTTTTCCACAGTTTTCGCAATTTCAAATTTTAGGAAAATTAAAAAAAAACAGATAAAAGTCCAAGTTAAATGACTTCTTTTATAAAATCAGAACTGACATTATTTTTTTTTCAAAAATTTTTATAGTAGGTACCTGAAAAAAAAAAGTTATGTTTATCTCGAGTAGCTTATTTTAAGGCTGTTGTGAATATTTGAAGTTATTTCCCAAGTAACAAGTTTCAGCTAAAAAAATGTTAAAACATGTTACATAAAAGTTATTTAAAAACAACCCTAGTTAAATTAGAGTATTCACATAACAAGCGCACTCAAAATAATGTTACTAATTTGTTTTTCGGAAACAAATATGAAAGTTGTGTGACTTACCACCAAGCAATGGATTTGTCACACAAGTTTGTTAAACATGTTATATTCATGTTTTATTGACAACGCATGTGACAAATACGGTGAAATGCGCGGTTCATCTCTTGCAATGTTTATTTGCATTCGCTTGTCAATCCGTTAGTGAGTAGAAATCTATAGATTTCTGCTATAGCAGCTTTGAAAGGGCAAAGCAGATTTGTATCCCAACAGATTTGTTGATTTTTGCGGAGTTTTACGACTGTTTTTGCTGGCTGACAATGAACGCATATTATTGGGTTGTGATTGATAATAAAGCCCGGCAGGGCGCAAAAGTGCAAGTGACCCTTGACCGACAGTTTCTGCAGAGTGGCGGCGTGACGCGTCGAACATTATCGATTTTCGTCTGCTTCCAGTACGGCAGAAACTGGATTAGATGCGGTTTCACATCTTGTTTGTAAGTCTACAAAGTAACCGCTCCGTCAGATCCAACATGTTGACGATTCTCACCAGGATGAGATTGGAACCTTGTGTAGCCGGCTGCTCAAACTGTTTTGCAAGACGATATGCTGGTCAGCAGGCCGGTTTCATCAAGCACTGCATGACCATATTGTGCTTCTTCGTGGGAAACATTTTCCGCTGTCCCGATTTTTAGTAAATTTTCCCGATAATTTAGTAAATTTTCTTGTAATTTGGCATTGCCGCTACTATACTCAACGTTGTGTCAAATTTCCATTCCTTAATAAGCGATCAGCTGATCCAAATCGGCTTCTACAATAGACTATGAAATGGAATGGTAAGCGATTGTTTGTCATCCGTTGGTTTCCAACACTTTTAGATGACATATTTCAAAACATAATAAAGCATTTCTTGCATGACTTTCGAGATGGTCTAAATTCAACTGAGCCTTCTGTTTATTCGATCTTAAGTAAACACTGCAAATACAATAAATATTATCTATATTTAAGAATACCAAGAAAATGTTAGTTTTTCTCTTTTTTCTTTTGTTTATTCAACAACCGAAAATCTTTACACATCTTTATATTCGTAGTTATGGAAATGAAATTGGACTTTTTGGGATGACTGACTAGAAATTGCCACAAAAACATCGAGGTCGACAAAGGTGTTTCTCGTTACAGTGTATGCCAAAAAATGTTTACAATCTAAAAAAAAACGAATATAAACATATGTACGAAAATTGGGTAAGAAAACGGGCCCGAAAAGTGAATATTGTTGACAATTACACCACAGACAAACAGACGTAACATATAGAACTGTTTACACAAAATTCCATTACTCCATGTAGCAGCTTTTAGGACCCCATAATAAAAAAATATTGGAATAGTGTGTGCCTTCTACCCTTTAATCGTATATTTTTGCGTTGATTCTATGGTTGAGTATAATATTTATAATTTGTTTACACTGTCAATTAGTTTGTTGAAATATAAAAAAAAAACATATGGCGAATTTTTTTTGGTTGACACTGTATATTCATCGCACCATGTAGCCACCATATTGATTCTGCTATAATCGCGGGCGTAAAAATGAAATAAAAATTCAAAATATTCAGTCGATTCAGTGGCGCCTTAATTTTTTGGAGGTACAATGTCGTAATCCACGATAAAATTAAAAGCGCATACTTTTCTCGGCATCATAATGACTTTATCGTCAATCAAAAATATTTTCGTATATCGACTGTTTTTATGTTTCTGATTCTCCATTCAATATATGAGCATCATCACAAGATTTAGAATTGCTATTCTCTAACGGACTGCTGTCAAAATAAAAAACATCCAATGACTGTTTCATGTGTTTGTGTTCTATGATCTGCCGTAGTAAGATTTTTTTGGTTATAACATATATTTTGAAACATCTGGATAACATGTTTGTTTGTTTTCATGAAGTTACATCATAACTTTTGCATAACAAAAATTTGTTGCAGAAGACAAAATTCTTGCGCTTTTTCAGTCATGCAAAAGTCACACAACATGTTGCCACATCTTTATTTCATGACTGCCATATGTTTTGGAGAAGTACGAGAAGCTTCTTTATAACAAGGTGTGTTGCTTGGGTTTCCGATACACTCCTTAAACGATTATGTTCTGAAAACTACTTAACCCTCGAGCGATCGCGCTGTTGTATTTTGTTCAACACGTTGAAATAATCTCGCTTTTTGTACTCAGCATTAGCGTGGTGCTGATGGTGGTGGCCAACTGTGCGAGTTACGGATGGTTAATATACCTCATCCTCTTTTTACGTCCATGCTTGGCTGAGCGACAAAAAATTCTACCGCTAAGACAATGAGCAAACTCAACAGTTTTATATTTTTTAAAACATCTTCGTGATTAGGAGAAGTGTACAAAAATATAAAAATGTGTATTTTGATCATTATTTTGTCGGTAGAATTTTTTTTCGCTAAGCCAATAGTGGACGTAAAATAAGGTTTAGGTGTACCCATTTGCATCAGTTCGTTGAGGACAGATTTTATTTGAAAAGATAGGATAATGATTCCAAGAAACGATCGGGAAATTCGGGGCAGCTTTTGAAATCTAGTTTCCAAAAACATCTTGGAGCAGCGGTTTGGGTTTTGACGACGTTTTTGAGAATTTATTGCAACAGTTGCCCTCCAACTTTGCTCAATCTGTGTTTATAGACATACTCGTAGAATATTGCAATCCCAAATAAAATTACATTTTTTTTATTTTTTTTTATTTTTTTTTTTATCTATATTAACGAGATTTTTAGCCCTAGGCTTGTTCATCTCGGGACCCACGCTATACTTCCCTTCCGAAGGAAGAACTCACATTTTGCGAGTTTGTCAGGAGTGGGATTTGATCCCAGGTCCTCGGCGTGATAGTCACGTGCTTTAACCACCACACCAGGTCCGCTCCACATTTTTTTTATTTATTTATTTATTTTTTTTTTAATTTTTATTTATTTGAATTTGCATCTTAATTGATCTTATGAAAGTTTAATATGTAATAATTAGATGACATTTACGGTGTAAATCTGCATGCAGCATGTTGACGTTTTAGCAAAAATATTATAATAAATGTTCATAACATTGTCGAAATTTTGGAGAATTGCTTTGTAAAAGGTACACTTTCTACGGGATATCAGAAGAAAGCAATATTGGGCCTGAATATTTCCAAGAACAATACTAGCAAATAAATAATGAAATTATAATATTAATTAACAAAACAGTTGTGTGGCACTGACATAGTTTCTTCCTAATTTGCTAAAAAAAATAGTGAAAATTTCAAAAATACGAAACACTACATAAAAAAAAAAGTTTAAATCTTAGTCGAGTCAAGTACAAGACACTGAAGACGACCTTACAGTTGAGGTCGAAATACGTATCTGTCAAAGGATGCAAATTCTTAGTGGAATTCAAAGGAACCGTACTTAACCCGATTTTCTTTTTATTTACAGATATTCCCCTAACAAGCCCAGGTTAATCATCATCGGTTAAATCTTGCTTTTGGGGGTCTACTTTATAATGCTTGCCCAGGACCTCTCGAAGTTTTAATCTGGTACTGGTTAGACCACGACGACTTTAATTTTTTTTATTTTTAACGATACTTTTACTTTTTTTTACTTTATTAAAGAGACTTTTAGCCCTCGGCTGGTTCGTCTCTAGATACTTTTACTATTTATACAAATTATAAAAAATAGGAAATGTTTTTCAAGCCGTTTTTAGCCGCATTTTCTTGAAAATTTTAAGTTTCTGTATGGAATGACCATACGTCTATTTATGTATAATACTTATTTATAGTGCGTGCGATATTTTTGCACTAAATGATACCGGCCACAAGAAACTCATTTTAAAAATAACACGACAACTGACATGTAATTAATGCTTTTTCCTGAACAACTGTGAATACTTAAATGATTTACGAAGAAAAAAAAATGTCAGAATATCTACGGCCTTTTTTGAACGATCACGAGAACCGCTGCAAGTCCGTTTTTGTGTCACCTATTATGCTTTGGTCAAAGCCCTTGTTTATTTTAGATAAAACTGGAATATGCTTTGTATAAAGAGCTCCAGCGACATCATTGTCATGAACGCCAATCAAAAAATATACCATAAATTTGGAAAATGCATATCTATACCGACAACTGTAATGTTGGTGGCACGACTGGTGTTGTTGTTCGTAGACATTTTTTGACATTACATTAAAATAAATCTTGCGTTGATGCTTTTAAATCTTCGCCAACGTTTCGGCCCTTGTTGGGACCTTCTTCAGGGCTCGACCCAAATCAACGAATCAAAAATGTTTTCTTTAAACATAAAACGTCGGGTGCGAAAGGGTCAATTTTGTTCCACTTTGGTATCGGTTCATTAGGCATTAGTTTGGGCGTAGCCAAGACTCCTTGCATGGGATTGTATTTTTCGGGTGTAACGTTCACTTTTTCCGCTACGCTTGAATTCCGGTATGGCGCTTGATGGTTGTCTAAGACAGCATAGTGATCCGATGCTCGTGAGAAAAAAAAGTGATGTCCAAGACTCATAAGCAAATAGTATATATCGAAAAACAGATAGTATTCAACGCTATTCCTTTGCATGCTAAAATAACCATTTCAAAAATAATAACAACTTTTGAAGCATATCTTCATAATAACGTCACGTGTATCATTGTGGGGCTTTTACACAATGCGTTTTACTGCGGTAGTGTAAAACATAGGATGTAAAAACACTTTCCCATACCATCACTTTCCTTATTTATAAGGTTTTATATTTTTCACAGTTCACTAGAAATGGTATACAGGGGATAGACATAATGATCGGGACAAGCAAAATTTTCACTTTTCAAAAAATGTTCAACTAGCTGTAACTTTTCGAAAAGTACATCAAATATTCTCAAATTTTCACTGTAAGTTGATCAACTAGTTGTGTATCAGTGATCAAAATTTGGAAAAGATCGGGCTATTCTATACGAAGTTATAAAGATTCTAGAAAAAGCCGATAGCCAACTTTGAGCTGTTATATCTCCGGATTAAATGAACCGAATGCAATGAAATTTTGATCATTTATGACTTATATAATGAGCTCTAAAAACTTTTGACTTAACTTAAAATTCTTAACACGGAAGAAAATTATAACGGTTAGATTATTTTTCTAATAAAACACCAAATTATCCAAAATTTCAACATCGTTTCAAAATTCGAGATGCTAATTGTAGTTCATTTCAATTCCCTCTAATTGACTTGAATGTAAATATGTTTTGAAGAAAAGTAACAACACAGCCGGCAATAAATTGAGAAAGTAACGAGATGAATATTAAAAATAGACCAATTTACTAAAAAATCATAAAATAAATGAAATCGCTATAACTTTTTCTCTTGGTAATAATTTTAAGTTAAGTCAAACGTTTTTCAGAGCTCATTATATAAGTCAAAACTGGTCGAAATTTCATTGCATTCGGTTCATTATATCCGAAGATACAACAGATCAAAGTTTGCACTGATGCACAACTAGTTGATCAACTTACAGTGAAAATTTGAGAATATTTGAAGCACACTTCGAAAAGTTACAGCTAGTTGAACACTTTTTGAAAAGTGAAAATTTTCCTGTCCCGATCATTTTGTCTATCCCCTGTATATCTGATGCTGTCGAATTTATATTTTTGTTGCAACCCATTGATGAAATACCCCTGTTTGAAGGTTAGTGCAAAATAACAAGCGAATTCACCTGCTACAGAGTGATAATTCTCCATGAATTTCTCAGGCAATTCATTAATTATTTTTTTTATTATTATAAGTACAAAACAAAAAAATGGGACTACTTCAGAAGTTCCTTCTGAATTCCCCCTTCCAGGAGTGCCTTCAGAGGTTAGTCTAAAATTTCTTTCTAAGGTTTCTTCGACGGACCCCTAGGAGTTCCCATTGAAATAACTCCAGCAGTTCCTCCAGATGTTCCTCGAGGAAGTAATTCTGGGAATCCTATGTAAGAGAAGTTTTTCCTTGAATTCGTAAGAAAGTTTCTTCACGGATTTCCTTTTTTTAGAATTCCTCTTGCAGTTCCTTCTGGATATTTTTCAAAATGTTCTTTTTTGATCTGTCAAAGGGTTTCTTTTGAGATTCCTCAAAACGTTTCTTGGAGTTCTTGCTTCTTCCCCCAGAAGCTTCGTCAAGGATTCCCTTAGGAGTTCCACTACGAATACCTCACGGAGCTCCTTCTTGGATTCCTTCAAGGTTTTTCTAGATTTTTTCTTGACAGTGATCTTGACAGTTTCCAGTTTAGTCTATCCTCTATCTATATATATATATATATATATATATATATATATATATATATATATATATATATATATATATATATATATATATATATATATATATATATATATATATATATATATATATATATATATGCCGAAGACAATATATATATATATTGTCTTCGGCAAACTTGCTGAGACGAATGAAAACTTTCTTCAAGAAATCAATCAAGTTCGAGATTCGCTCACTATTTTGCTTTAGTGTTGTCTTGAGCTACCTAATTGGTCTAAGCGTTATGTGTCTCACATTCTGGACCATTTTAAATAATACTGGCTTTTGAAGGTTTGCTAAAAAAAAGCTTTCGAATTTTGATGGGAGTTTTTTGGAATCTCCTATGGAAATTTTCCAGACAATTGATTAAGATGCTTTTTTGGAGTTCCTTTAGAATTTTTCAACAGTTTCTTTGAAAATGCAGGAAGGTCTACAACGCTCTTCATTCTCTCGCAGCTCTAAGATATTTCACTCCACAGCATGTTAGATTTCGTCTGGCACGTTCACAGCTAATGTCTCTTTTTGATTATGGAGACATACTTTTCGGACTGGTTTCGCAGAAAAATTTGAGAAAACTCAATTAAGTTCACAAAGCTGTCATTAGATATGTATACAATCTCTAAAAGTATAACCATGATATCTCCAGTTATGAAACATTTCTTTTGGGATGCACCTTTGCCAATCATCTAAAGACCAGGATTTGTAATCAAACATTTAAGATTCTTAACAACCCTCCAAAGTACCTCGAAAACTTTTCCACTCACGCACGATCAACAAGAGCACCGTTGCTCTAGATGTCGTTCAAATTGGCGTTTAGATAGTAGGAACAATAGATATAGAAATAGTAGCATTTACTTTGAAAACCAATAGTGATTACTTGTGCTATTAAGTAATTAAAAAAAATAAAAATAAAAATAAACAGCTATGGATTTCTTTTAGCAATTGATTCAGAGCTCCTTTGGAAAACCACTGCTTTTCTTGATTTTTTTATGATTTGATTTTCATTCTTTAGCTAGTATTCTGAGATATCGTCAGGGTAATTCGGGAACAGCTTCGGAAATATCTTCCAATTTTTTTTGGCAATCCTTCAGAAAACTCTTTTAAAATTGTATTTGAATACATATTAGGGTGGCTCAAGCTTGTATGGCAAAACCACATGTCAAAAAGTTCGATGGGCCCCCTTCTCATTTCGTTCTATATGACGCCACGATGCTCTGGCCAAATTTTCAGCTAAATCCGTTAACATTAGGGCGGTGCTAAACTCGTTTGAAGTTTGTATGGGCGTTTATATGGGAAAACATCGTTTTTTTCAGTTTTCTTCGGAGGGGTTCAAATTTTCCTTAAAACACGTAATCGATCCCATACAAATATAGCCTGGGTTATGCCGAAAAACTTTGTCGAAGACCGCAACGTGATCAGACACTTGCGAAAAAAGCTATAGCCTAGACATGACGGGCTCATTCAATGAGATTTTATTGCTATTGTTATTCCTTTACATGTTAAATGTTAAGCACCACCAGATGGTCTGCATGTAATATCTTTTCTTACAAGCTTCGGATGACTTTGCGGTCTTCGACAAAGTTTTTCAGCACATGTGAGACTATAGTTCTATATAATCGATTATATGTTTTATGTAAAAATAATGCTCCTCATGAGAAAAATGCTAAAAACGATGTTTTTTCCATATAAACTCCCATACAAACTTCAAACGAGTTTAGCACCGCCCTAAGGTTAACGGATTTAGCTGAAAATTTGACCAGAGCATCGTGGCGTCATATAAAACGAAATGAGAATGGGGCCCATCGAACTTTTTGACATGTGGTATTTTGAGCCACGCTAATACATATATTCGAATTTTTTTACGGTTTGAAAATTGCTTCGGCAATTTTCTCTGCAAATTCTTTGGAAATTCATTTCAAAATTCCTTAATATTTTATTTGCAATAACTTTTGTAATTTATTTCAGCATTTTTTCAAATAATTTCTCTCTGTATTTATATCGGCAAATTCATCTCTAGTAATTTCTTGGGAATTTCTTCGACAATTCCTTTAAAAGTTACACAGGAAATTCCTTTGAAATTGTTCGGGCAATTCATTTAGGGTTTCTTAAGGCAATAAACTTTGAACGAATTGACTAAGGATTTTCAAAAAACTTTTCAAATGAATTTCGAAAGGAACTATCGAAATAATTACGAAAATAAATGTCAGGTGAACTACCAAGTTTTAATAAATTTTCCATTCGATGAAAATTTTTCTCCGATTGGAATTGTATTCAAACCCACACTCCGTGGCTTACAATTCGCGTAAAAGACTGGTGCCACTAATCCCACGGTCACGGAGCCCATGGTTATACCGTAGGTATTTTAAAAAATAACCTATATTATTGCCGAGAAATTTTCTAATGAGTTATCGAACAAAAATCCAAAGGAATTGCCGAAATAGTTATCAAAAAAATTGCTCATGAAGAAAAAATAAAAAGTTGCAGACGGAATTTTTAAAGATATTTCTAAAGAAGTTCACGAAGCCAATGCCGAAGCATTTGATACAAGAGTTGAAGTTTCCAAAGGAATTGTCTACATAATTCTCAAAAATAAATTGCCACATACATTTTCAAAAAACTGACTTACGGTTAAGCTGCTTGTTACATCTGTATTTCCTTCTTTTAGAAATAGTTTGCTCTTTTGGGGTATATCTCCCAAAGTGTATGAATTGATTCGTCTCTATGTGCTTCGGCCTAATTATCCAGCATAGTTTTGTTGTAGTTTTTAGAGAGCATATGGTGCCGTATTGTCAATTGAACCAGTAAATGCAAAGAACAAGCTACTTTTCACTTCCATTAAGGTTATGTAACTGACGGAAACCTAATGCTTTAGTAAGATAAGCATCTCCTATGTCCCACATTTTCTCTACTGAGAGCTCAACGAGATTCCAGTCCTTCTTCCCAAATCCCGAGAAACCCACTCTTCTTCTATCAAAGAAATATCGTTCCTCTAATTGCCACACTTTCCTTTGTCAAATTTTTATTCCTGCTCTATCCCGCAGTATCTTGATTTATGTCCCCTTGAGGCGAAAAATCCTCCAAGAAGTTTGCATCTTCCTTCTCGCCACTTGTGTGCAAATTTGCACCAACTGATTCCATCTTCTCGAGTTCCTTCTCCAACCATGGCTGCGGCAATTGTTTGAACCCCGAAAAGAGTGTTCTTACCAAGGCCACAAGCAAGCTAGACGTGGCAACCACCGAGCAGATTCGCACTAAAATGCGCAAAAAAAAATACACTGTACATAGTTTCGCCAAACACCAACGACGACCAGGAGAGGTCGACTATGAAATGGTGATCACTATCATATTTTTAAAGCCCTGAGAAAGAGGAGCAAAGCGAAACGCAACCAAGCCGTCAGGGCGACATACAAATTGAATAGGGAATTGCACCAGCTTTCAGGACGGGCAAACCGACGTCGACCACGAGAACGACGAGGACGACGGCGACGATGACGCCAGTCAAGGCTTGCGAGATTTAATATTTAATTTGGAAATTTATACAGTGCCCTTGGTGGCACTACACTGGAAGACTCGACACGGGTTGACACGGGGGCTGATGGGATTTCTTTGCAACCATTTTCTGGATTGCGGAATATGACAGAAATTCTGACAGGTTTAAGGTTTTCTTTTTCTCGACTTTTGTTGTAGGGAAAAAGGGTACGTATTTATCCCCGAAGTGCTTCTTTTCAGAGTTTGTAGAAAAAAGGACGTAGATCAATCCACTTTATTTCAAATATTAATGCAGTTAATGGGTTCATCATGCTCACCCAACATGCGCGCGGGAGATCAGCAAAATCATGCCAAGGATGACAGGTGCAACACCAGTATCAATTCGCAGTTAATATCTGTGCTCCATCTGAACACCAACTGAGAAGCAGGTTCTACCACAGTGCAGACATTACATCAAAAAGAAGAACAAGGAAAAGATGAACCAGTCCTTGGATGTGGTTTTTCCCACGTGGGTTCTTAGCAAACATAGAAAACAGAATAACAGACAAGAACTAAGAACACTTATTCCAGCGCACTGCTCTGGACTGCGACCAACAGTAAAGTGAAAACTTTTCACCGAGGATTGTTATCTGGGTAGCGCGCGCTGGCGCTGTCCTCCGGGATTGGAAATCGGATTTGCGAAAAACCCGTGGAGCGCGTCTCATTTGGATGGGATGGAAACTTTTTAAATGTGAAAAGCTTCCTTGGGTATGACGGGAGTTATCATGAGCGAACGCGGCGGTGGCTTACCTTACACAATTATGGCGAAGTGCGACACAATCTGAAAGAAAAGAAAGTTAGAAATGAAATTAGTTAGGAAGAGAATCATAATTCGACGAAACAGATGAAGCTTGAGAATTACTGTGCAATGCCTATCCTGTATGTCTTAAAAAGTGTCCAATACGATTTTTATCTAATTCCCGTCTTAGCACCGACCTATACTGCCGGTCTAAGCATAGTTGCCCCATGGTTTTTTTTTTGACGATTTTGAATTTTTTGCACCAGGCGCTCTATTATAAATATATTTTCATATAAAAAAATAACATACTATGTTCGAAGAATCAATGAAAAACATGTCAAGTCAAATTGTCCCACTATTGAATTTCGTCGCATAACAGTTCCACTATAAAATTTATACGCAAAGCTCATGCAATAGACATTTTTAGTTATTTACTCCGATTAATAAAGCTTGAGTCATTTAATATCTGGACGCAAAAAAACGGATCTGTCTCGGAAATATGTTATTGAAATAAACAATATTTTGTACTTAAAATCAAGGATATTTATTGAACTTTCTAGGAAAAATAGCCTTAAATTTATTCCGATTCGATTTTTATGAAATTTCGATCTTTTCTCCGAATACCACTCATCATATCTTGGACAGTCTGTTGATTCACCTGAGCGGCTATTTTGTTCCACCATCTTTGCAGCTGTGTTGCATCCCAACCACCTTTCCACTCTTCTTCAACTTCTGCTTAACAATTGCGCAATATTTCTCGATTGGGCGGAACTAAGGGCAATTTGGTGGAATGATTTCTTTTTTGATAAAATCCACCCCGTTGTCTTGATACCACTGTAGCACTTCTCTGCTGTAGTAGCAACTTGTCAGATCTGGCCAAAACTTAACAGATCCTTTGTGAGCTGTACAGAACGGAAGAACACGCTTTTTCAGGCACTCCTGTTTGTACATTTTGGAATCCATTATCCTGTTTGTCACGAAAACCTTTGTTTTTTGGCCGCTGCTGCAAATACCTTGCCAGATCATCAACTTTCTTATTGGCAAAAACAAACTTGAACTTACTAAGCACATCACCCCGACCTGTGGCTTTATAAAATTTTTGTCCGGGAAGCTGACCATAGTCCATTTTCACATATTTCGCAATTTTTGAACTTGACCACGTCGGATTTTCGAAGTGTGTGTCCAAAATTAATTTTCGATGCCCGGCTTCCATAACGTATAACTTTTAAGAAACGAAACCAATCGTGACAAAATTTTCAGCACTGAAGGAGGCAACATTCCATAACAAATTTCTGTCAAATTTTTTCGGATCCGACCAGTACGGGCGCTGCAGTAAATTGAACAGAGCGTCCAGATATTAAATGACTCAAGCTTTAGCATGAATATTTCAATGCTGCATAGTAAATGCTTTTTGACACTAATGAAAAATCGATTAAGGGCCGATTTCTTCACCCTGGCTTAAGCGTTAAACCAGGTTTAACTATATGGGTAAGCCTGGCTTACCGGTTAAGCCGAGGTGAAGAAATCGGCCCTAAGTCAAACAAAATGATTGAGAATTGGTTTCTTTTTGGACAAATTTTTGACCCTGTGTACTGGGATCTTGGGTAAGTGGTAAATTCGGTGACTAAATGAGTTGAAGTGAAAGTATGCGTGAAGAGTGAACAGGTTGATGAGTAAGTGTGTTGGTGAGTGCGTTTCCCGGGTAGAGCTTAATTGTAAAAGAATGGCAAATTTTACCATTAAAACAGAATGTTTGAATGGCAAAATGTGTTATTTGTTTGTTTGAAATAAGAGTTAAAATAACAAAAATAATAACAAAATTTTTGAAGCAGAAAAACTTAAAAATAACTTATTTTGCCATTGTAATAACAAAGTAATGGTAAAGCATGCGGATGAAATTGAAGAACAAAATAAGTTATTATTGAGATATTGATAACAAAATAAGACCCAAATTAACTGTTATCGGTGAATAACAAAATATGACATTCTTAAGTTATTGATAACAGAAGAAGAACAAATTTAGCTGTTTATGTGGCAATCAAAATAATGGTAGGTTTAGTTGTTCAAATTCAATTTTAAAATAATGGTTCAGTTGCTATTTAAAAGTAGCAGAAGAAAGGTAAAATGAGCTATTTCTATTAATTGTTTGAGTTCTAAATTAACATAAATTGATGTTCATCAAATAGAATCCATTGCAAATCATACACACAGCTGAGAATCCGGATTTGTTTACTTTTGTGAGATACGTCGAATTGAAAAGTTATGCTTGAAATATACAATATAATAGTTAATGGTATATTAAGAGTAAAATATGTTATGGTGCCTAATGTTTATAAATAATTTCTCACAATATCAAAATAATGGCAAATTTAGCTAGGAATGTAAATTATGTTATTGTTTTGATAGATGCTGGGTCATTAGGCCGAAGGTCATTAGGCCGAAGGCCATTAGGCCGAAGGTCATTAGGCCGAATGGTCATTAGGCCGAATGGTCATTAGGCCGAATGGTCATCAGGACGAATTGAAAGTTAGCCGTTGTTTTTACCTTTTCCAACAATTTTTGACAAAAACTAGTTTAACAATGGAACTAGAAAGAATAGCCTATGTTTTAAAGAAGGAAAAATTTATGAATTGAATATCAGCAGTTTCAGCGCCAAAAACTATTTCAGCAATGATACTAGAAAGAACAGCCTATATTTAAAAGAAGGAAAAATTCATGGGTAAAATATCAGTAGATTCAGCATCAATAAAGTATCTTCGTGCCTGTCACACGATACACACATGCAAAATGGTCATTTGCAGAGGAAGCTCTCAGTTAATAAGCTGAGAAGCAGGCTTTGTCTCAGTGGGGACGTAACGGCAAGAAGAAGACCCAATGACCATTCGGCCTGATGACCATTCGGCCTAATGACCATTCGGCCTAATGACCATTCGGCCTAATGACCATTCGGCCTAATGACCTTCGGCCGAATGGCCTTCGGCCTAATGACCTTCGGCCGAATGGCCTGACACCGTTTTGATATTTTATACAATTCATTATAAAAGGTGCTAAATTGCAAGTTTTACCATGATAGTAGTTTTTGTTATTGATGTGTTATTTAGCATTATTCATGAATAACATATCAATGACTAGATTTGCTATGATTGTATATTTTGCTATTGATTTGCCATTTTAAGTTTTTCATAATAACAGAAGAATGGCAAAACGAGATATGATGGCAAAACCAGTTATTATTTTGTCCTTTGTTTGCCATTAGCCTCTACCCGGGTTTTGAATGATTGTGCTAGTGACTTGGTGGGTAAGCTGATGAATTAGTGAATTAGACATCAAATGTCTAGATGAGTGGATGAATAAATTTTGTAAAGTGAGCTTGGGAGTTGGTGGAATGGCGAGTAGGTGTGTTGGTAAGTGAGGGGGTTCAAAAGTGAGTAAGTTGGCAAATAAATCATGTCCTAAGTGAGCGGGTAGCTGTGAATATTCTAATTCATATGTAAGAGAAGTTAGCTGACAGCAATCTTAATGAGGCCAGTTTTTCACAACAATACAAAACAATGTGTAACACAACGTGGTAAAATATCTCAGCCTACAGCTCCATCACAATGACTACACCAGGAAGGGATCAAACGGGTAGTGTTCTTTACGTAGTCAGCAGTGCAGCAGTACAGAATGAAAATCCAGTGCATTGAGAATTGTTGACGCTTGACAGTTTGGATCCCATGCGTTTGAACCAATGAAATAATGTCTCCGTGCCAACGATCACAATGTTATCATTGCCAGCAACTTAGGTCAGAGCGTTTGAACGGATAGGATCCACATAGTCAACCGATCTATGCTGACGTTGTTTGCATGCTGAACCGTTTCATTCCTGTCTACGGAAAGGACACTACCCGTCAGATCCAAGGTTTGAACACTTTGATCCAAGTTATGCTAGCTACCGCAACATTGAAGGGGGAGAAGTCATGGGTTATCATTAACCTGTGACGGTATCTCCTACCTATATATTTTACTCGTAAACTTTTTTTAATGACAATCTTCATTAACCATCATTCGAGGCCATCACTATCATTCACGCACACACGCTTACTCACTAATTCACTCACTGACTCACTCATTTACTCACACATTCACTCACTTACACACTAATGGGCTCACCACAGATAACAGATGTGTATCCTAAATCAAATTTAACTCAAAACGTGTGTAAATACGAGAAAAACAATATACCTTGGTCACTGCTTCCATCTATACAACTAATTGCTGCAGTGAGTGCTATCTGACAGGGACTGCATGCGTTTGTCATTTGCACACAAGCGCTATGAATGAGATCGTTGCGCCATCTCTAAATAATTGCCAGTTAGGTTTCCTCATTGAAATGACGTTTGAAAGGGTTTACACACATTTTATATGCTAGCATGATCGTCTGTTATATGTGGGATCACTCACTACCTCAATTGTTCACTCATTAACTCACTCACTCATTAAATTAGTAACTCACTACATCACTCACTAACTCACTTATTTACTCACACCTTTATTTACTAACAGGCTCACTCAGTCGCTACTTCACTAACTCACCAGCTCACTCACTCACTCGTTTGCCCATCTGCTCACTCTTTTATCAACTCAGTCACTAATTAATACTTCAACTCACCACATCACCCACTAACTCATCACATCACTCAATAACAGGCTTACTCACTTACCAACAAGTGCACTCAGCAACTCACCCTCTCATCAAATTATTAACTCACTACATTACTTACTAACCTATTACATCACTCACTTACTAACTCACGCACTTAACAACTCATCCACTCATTAAAATATAAACCAACTACATCACTCACTTACTTACTCATTTTTTACCCACACATTAGCTCACTAACAAACTCACTCACTCACTAATTCACATACTCACTAACTCCTCACTCGCTCAATCACTCATTTACTTGTCAGCTCACTACATTACTCACTAACTCACCATATTTCTCACTTACTCACTAACACATTCATTTACTCACTAACAATCATTTACTCACTAAATAACTAACTCACTCATTTACTCACTAACGGAGTCACTCATTAACAGACTCACTCACATACTCACTTGTTTATTAATTCTCTCATTTACTCACACATTCACTCATTAATAAGCTCACTCATTCACTAATTCACAAACTCACTGGCTCACTCAGCCATATACTTATGTATTAATTTAATACTTCATTCACTAGCTCACTTAATCACTTCTTTACCATTCAACAACCCACTTACCAACTTCCTTACTCACTAACTATGAAATTCAATGTCTCACAAACTCACCAATTACCTCATTAACTTGCTAATTTACTAGCTCACTCATTTTCTTCCACTCACTCACTCACTGAGTCATCAACTCACTCATTTACCAACTTTCTCACTCACTCCCATTAATTGAATCTTTTACCAACTTGCTCACCTACTTACTCATTCAATAACTCCCTCATTAATTATTTTACTCATTCATCCACTCACTCATTAACTCCCTCATTTACAAACTCGCTCATCAACTCACTGACTAACTCACTAATTCACTCACTAATATACTAACTCCCACCGAACAGATCTCACATGCTCATTAACCCACCAACTCACTTACTCTCTGCCCCACTCACTGACTCACTAGCTCATTTACTCACTAATTCATACACACTTACTCACTAATTCACATATTCCCTTACTAACATACTCACCTTCACGGAACAACCCAAAGCTCTATAACTTTCTCAGTCAGCAACTGACACACTCAATCTTGGGACAGCTCACACTCACTCACTCACCAATTCACTAACCTTCTTACTCAACACTCTTATGTTGTCTCTCGGCTCCGTTTTGCTTAAAGACATTTGAACCTTATGCATGAAAGTCTTATAATGCTATAAAAGAAGGTAACAGTTTTTGTTATTTAAAAAAAATGTACATAGAACAAAATTGTGCAGAGCAGACTACGTCAAACAAAAAAAGACGAGTATTTTTTGTGGGACTGATATGCGTAGAAATTTGGCCGACAGGACCACGTTTCTGGGCATAACAGTCCCACTAAATATTGTTTAGTAAAAAATACAATATGTGCATAAATTTTTGATTCAAAGATGCCTGAGGTATGAAAATATAAGTGATTTCTCACAATACTATGAAAACTAAAATTCAATATGGTGCACCGCTTTGTCAAAATAAAGCAAAAACGTTTTGAAACTTTAAGGCGAAACTGGATCCATTTCCTCACTTTTTGGTTTTTGATTTTTTATAAAATAACGAAGCAATATTTTCAAAATCGGTTTTCGTGCACATGTAGAGTATGGATCAAGGTATCTCCTGATATTTTTTCGTGGTGAAAAATGTTCTTCATTTTTGCAGAAACCATTTTTGAATAAAATTTCACAAAAAAATGGTTTCTGCAAAAATGGAAAACTTTTTCCACCACAAAAAAAAAATCAGAAGATACCTTGAGCCATACTGTACATGTGCACGAAAACCGATTTTGAAAATATTGCTTCGTTATTTTATAAAAATTCAAAAACCAAAAAAATGAGGAAATGCTTCCAGCTTCGCCTTAATCGCGTTTTTCTCAGTTTCCAGTTTTTCAACATGGGACCACTATGCATAATAGAACGACAGATAATTATCGAATTTGTTCTTGTACCTCGCCTAACGCCTCATGGCCAATTTGGTATCAATTACTAATTCATAAATTAGCTTCCATATCAAGTAAACATATTTTAAAAGAACTACAATTTCCTTAAAATAATCAGATTGAATAACTGTCCCTCGAATTATGTTTCCGTCTAGTCCACGTCAATTGTACCTGAATGCAAACCCGGTCTTTTGTCTATTTAACCTTTTGTCCTTTTCGACCGTTTGTCCTTCGACCTTCTGTACTAATGCCCTCCTACATGAACAGTGTTGCCAGCTAACAATGGATATAAAATATCCAAAGCTATAAGTTTTTTTTAGTAAACAGACATTTACACCGTCTTCGGCCAGAGGCCGCACAGGCTGAACATTACTAACATTAGACAACGGACAACACATATAGCTCAGTGGAGAATTTGTCGTTTGACGAAAAGTTTTCCCCGACTGGAGCGGGAATCGAACCCACACTCCGAGGCTTACGAGACACCTAAACGACTGACGCCTCTAACCGCTCGGCCAAGAAGCCCATTTTTTATTGTCTTTCGAACTTTGCTGAACATTATATACATAACTGTTCTAAAAGTTAGAGCAATGGTTGAAATGGACATTAATCTATATTTTTGGAGTGAAAAAAGTGATCGTAAAACAAGGTCAGAATGTACCCACTGACGAATAGAAAACCACTAGGTACTTTACTTCGAAAACATGCTTTCGGGCCAGCCATGTTGCAAGCTGCGGCCCAATATGGTCTAGTTCAGGTCTGCCCAACCTTTCACGGCAGTGGGCCACATGTGACACTCCATATCAGTCCACGGGCCAAAAATTAAAAAAAAACCCAAATTAATCCACCTAGTGGTGATAGTGCCTTTCTCGTCGAACATGTTCTTACCCAAGTAACACACTTGTCACCGAAGAGTCACGGCGGCGTAGGTTTTTGTTGCGCAGAAGTTACTGTGACTTACTTCTAGCAAGTAAGTGTTTATTTGTTAGAAGTAAGTCACAGTGACTTATGCGCAACAAAAACCTGCGCCGCCGTGACTCTTCGGTGACCAGAGATAAAAATACTCTCGTCGTGAATCAACTCGCGAGTGTAAAAGCATCAAACGGTTTGCTCGCGGTGCCGAGAGTAAGCCGTGTGTGAGTTTATTCGCACCCGCTTGCTTCACGAGTATAAAGCAAAACAAAAACAAAAACACTCATGAATTTTTATTCGCGAAGATCAAGTGGAGATGCGGGAATTGCATTTTATTGCGATTTTAATAGCAAAACAAGTAATTATCCATCAGATAGTAGTGTTTTATCCTTTATTGTTCCTGAAAAATTAATCTGTCGGCCGTGTAAATTCGTTTTTTCACAAAATTGAAAAATGTTCAGAGCTGCTTCGCGAATCAATCACGAGTGCGACCAGCTTCGTTAGCTCGCGAGTGAAGGAAGTGCGAATATATTGTGGCTTCTGTTGTTCACGAGTAGGATAGCTTTGCGTTTGTGTCTACTCAGCTGCATTCCTCACTGTTTTCCATCACTGTCGGTGACAAGTGTGTTACTTGGGTACAGTCTTTCTGGCAACGTAAGTCAAAGTGTTTCTGAATCCGAATATTTTTATAGAAAAACAAGCATTTTATCAAAGACATCTTTGAATTGACTTAAAATTAATTGATTGCACATAGTCCGACGTTATGTTCAACGTATAAGCAGGGCTGAAAAATATCAGACTTCTCAGTTGACTGCTTGAGCACTTTGTTGAGCACCTTCACTAACACTGGAGGCTGATCAATATCAAGACGATACTAACAAGCTAAGCTATAACTCTTTACACAATCACAGATCACAATCTTTTTTCTGAACATTTGGGCTATATCTTATTGACCGTTGAAAACAAGAGCGATAGGTAGTGAGTATAGTGCGACGTCTGTTTGTATGTGGGTTTAATTTGTAAGATTTTGTTCTCTTACATATATTTATCGCTTGCATTGATTTTATTTACTTTCGTAGTTCCGGTGAAGCTCCAAACGCTGGTTGTGCAACCCTACCAGTAGTCTGTAATGTGGTGTGAGCATATTTTCTAGTTAACCGTTCCTCGGATTATTCAAAAAGCCGTGATGTAATATGTTGCATGGTACATTTGGTTACATTCGATGCGGTACCGGAACAGGTTCCGGAGCACACCGGGTCTCCCAAATAATAGTCTGAGACTATTTCATTGCTAACGTTCATTAGATTACCCAAAAAAAACACGATTTGTTTTGTCTCATGCATGCGTGGGTATAGTTCACTTTTACATTTGAACACTTCCAGTGGGACACCCAGAACTGGTTTCGGGACACTACCGGTTGTCTAAAATATGGTCTGAGGCTATGTTCTTACGAATCGATCATCGTGTATTCAAAAAAGCTGCTATTTGATGTACTGTCAAACAATTTGTGCATTTCGTTAGTTCCGGCGAGACACTCGAAAGTGGTCCGAAAGTGGCACACTACCGGTAGTCTTAAAGTAGCCTGAGAATTTTCTTGCTGACCGTTCTGCGCGTCATCGAAAAAGCCGATATTTAATGCGCGGTGTGCATGCGTTTGGTTCCGTTCTACATTTGACCACTTCCGGCGGAGCACCTGGAACCGGTTTCGGCACAGTATTGGTTTTCAAAAGTGTGGTCTATGATTGTTTCTCTTGTCAATCGTTCATCAGGTTACCAAAACAGCTATTTATGGGGTTGGTTCTCCTTTACATTTGACAACTTCCGATGGGGCACCCTTAATCGGTGAGGAATACTACCGGTTGTTCCAAATATGGCCGGAAACTTTTTTTTGCCAAATCAAGATACCTAAAAATCCGCGATTTGATTTGTCGCATGGGTTTGGTTTACTTTTTTGTTTGGCCATTTCCGGCGGGACACCCAGAACCGGTTCCGGATCACTACCGGTTCAGATACATATGGTATGAGAATATTTTCCTGCTGACTGTTCATCAGGATATCAAAAAAGCCACTATTTGATATGTCGCATGTATGGGTTTGGTTAACTTTTAAACTTGGCCACCTCTGGCGGGACATCTGGAACCGGTTCCGGAACACTACTGGTTACAATATGTTCTGAGAATGCTTTCCTGCATACTGTTCATCAGGTTATCGAAAAAGCCGCGGTTTGATATGCCGCATGCATGGCTTTAGTGCATTTTTATGTTCTGGCACTTCCGGTGGGACACCCGGAACCGGTTCCGGGGCACTACCGGTTCAGATATGGTCTAAGACCATTTTTCTGCTTACCGTTCATCAAGTTATGCTTTCCTGCATACTGTTCATCAGGTTATCGAAAAAGCCGCGGTTTGGTATGCCGCATGCATGGTTTTAGTTCAATTTTATATTTGACCACTTCCGGCGGGACTCCCGGAACCGGTTCCGGAACACACCCGGTTCAAATATATTCTGTGAATATTTTCCTGCTTACCTTTCATCAGGATGTCAAAAAAGCCACTATTTGATATGTCGCATTCATGGCTTTGGTTAACTTTTATACTTGGCCACCTCTAGCGGGACATCTGGAACCGGTTCCGGAATACTACCGGTTCCGATATGGTCTGAGAATGTATTCCTTCTTACTGTTCATCAGGGTATCGAAAAAGCTGCGGTTTGATATGCCGCATGCATGGCTTTAGTGCACTTTTATGTTTGGACACTTCCGGTGGGCCACCCGGAACCGGTTCCGGGGCATTACTGGTTCAGATATGCTCTAAGACCATTTTTCTGCTTACCGTTCATCAAGTTTTCGAAAATGCCGTAGTTTG
Organism: Aedes albopictus; assembly: GCF_035046485.1. NCBI lineage: Eukaryota > Metazoa > Arthropoda > Insecta > Diptera > Culicidae > Aedes > Aedes albopictus. Next base: position 474,196,113 of record NC_085137.1, on the reverse strand, counting down.
ATGTGTCGCATGGATGGGTTTGTAGCGTTTTCATATCTGGCCCCTTCCTGGGGTACCGGTCCGGCACACCTAAATGGCCATAACTCCGGAACGGCTGGACCGATCCGAACCATTTTCAATAGGAAACAATGGGACCACATTTCGCGTCGAATGAACCATCGGTCATTAAAATCGGTTGAGGTTTAGTTCAAAAAAGTGATGTGAGTTTTTTTTGTACACACACACATACATACACACAGACATCACCTCAATTCGTCGAGCTGAGTTGATTGGTATATGTGACTCGACCCTCCGGGCCTTTTATCGAAAAGTCATTTTTGGAGTGAACCTATAGCCTTTCCAGTACACTTAGTGTACGAGAAAGGCAAAAACGACGATAATAAACTTTTTTTTTATTTTTCTGAAAGGTGCTTGTGAAGATAATGGCTTCAACCCGAAAAAAATAGAATTCTAAAAATGAAAATGAAACTTTCGTTTCAACACTGATTATCTGATTCTCTGATCTTCTGACTTTTGATTTTTAACAATGATTTTTTATTTTGTTTTTGATTATCTGATTATCTGATTTTCTGATTCTCTGATTCTCTGATTCTCTGATTCTCTGATTCTCTGATTCTCTGATTATCTGATTATCTGATTCTCTGATTCTCAGATTCTTTGATTCTCAGATTCTTTGATTCTCTGATTCTCTGATTCTCTGACTTTTTGATTTTTTACAATGATTTTATAATTTTTAATTCTTTTTGATTTTTTGATTCTTTGGTTCTCTGATTCTGTGATTCTGTGATTATCTGATTCTGTGATTCTATGATTCTCTGATTCTCTGATTCTCTGATTCTCTGATTCTCTGATTCTCTAATTCTTTGTACCTGATTCTCTTACTTTTTGATTTTTTACAATGATTTTTAAATTTCTAATTTTTTTGATTTTTTTATTTTTTGATTCTCTGATTCTGTGATTCTGTGATTCTGTGATTCTGTGATTCTCTGATTCTCTGATTATTTGATTCTTTGATTATCTGATGCTCAGAATTTTTTACAATGATTTTTTATTTATTTTTTTTTTATTTTTGATCCTTCAATTCCCTGATGCTCTGCTTCTCTGATTCTCTAATTATCTGGCTCACTGATTCACTGATTCACTGATTCTCTGATTCTTTGATTCTCTGATTCTCTGATTCTCTGATTCTCTGATTCTCTGATTCTCTGATTCTCTGATTCTCTGATTCTCTGATTCTCTGATTCTCTGATTCTCTGATTTGTAAAATACGATGTTCCGTATGTATCCTCCCTAGGATTAAGATAATTAAAAAAAAGTATTTTTTTTTCGATTTTGCTGCATCCTGAATCCTATAAATGTTGCTATGTTGTACCAGAGCTTGCTGAAATTTTACGACGAAAATCAAATTTCTGAATGATCGTAGAATTATAATTGATTTGTTGTGATTTATTTCAAAAGTTACGCAAAGCTCTTGTTGAAATATTTTTTCACGAAAACTTTCACATGGAATAAATCTTGAAATTTGTAAACGAAAAGAAGTATTAAAATATGTCTATGAAATATAAATTCTAATCAAGAAAAATACACTCCAATAAAATCATTTTTTTTAAATTTCACTGATAAAAGGAAAAAAAAAACAAAAAAATGTTATACCTTGGGCCAAATTCTATTATTTTTCTTCATTCGTGTCGTGGGCCGCACAAAATGTCGTCGCAGGCCGAATCCAGCCCGCGGGCCGTACGTTGATTGATTGATTTATCTTTATTTGAGAGACTTTCAGCCCTTGGCTGGTTCGTCTCTTTGAGCCGTACGTTGGGCATCCCTGGTCTAGTTGTTGCAATAGCAGTAAGAAGCTTATTCAAAGGATTGAAATCTATTTTCTTTCAATTAATTTGAAGTTGCTTCTATGGTATAGTATACTGGAATTTGTGCATATATTAAAACAGGACATGCAAAGACGGGATTTTGTGCAGAAATTAGGTCAGTGAGGGAACTTAGTCCGCGAGAACTAGTTTTACTTTTGAGGGTTTGAGTTGGGACCGCGGAAGTTTTTAGAAATCTGGGGTAGCCTAAAAGAACGAGTCTCAGAGGCATTTGAGGGGAGTCCAGACAGATGTGAGGGAGGTGCTGCCGAGACTCTTCTATGACATGTGTGCAGCTTGGGAGGTGCGTTTCAGGGACATTTCATGGGGATTTCAATGGCTTGTGGAGCCTCGTAGCCGTGCGGTTAGGGTCACCAAGCTTATAATCGCACCATGCTATGGGGTGAGGGTTCGATTCCCGCTTCGGGCGTTGAAACTTTTCGTGAGAATAGTTTCTTCCCCGTTTCCACTGGTGCATGCTCCGTTGCCCGTTGTCTAATGTTAAGTTTAAAACAGTCTGTACAGCCGAAAGCTGAAGACGTTGTCCGTGTCTTTTTTTTTTCAAATGGTTACAGAGAAGTTTTAGGAAGTTTTTGGGGTTTCCAATGGATTCCAACGGGTTTCGGATTAGCTAAAGAGAGACCCCATGAACCTAACTGAGAGCCCCTGGAACGCCTCCAGAACTCTCCAGAATTCCGCTGAAGCCGTTGACACGGCCCTGAAGATTTTCAACACATCCTTGAAAACCACCTATAAATCCCCCTAAAATTTCCTTGAGTCCCCCTGAAATCCCCTGAAACACGTTGGAACCCTCTGAGAAGGGGTTTCCTAAGATCCATTAAATCGCCTCTGAATCCCCTTTTTCCCAGACACCTGCAGCGCCCCGTAACCCTCCTGAAATGCCTTTGAAAAGCCCCTTATCCTCCTTAGAACTGAACAAAAAAAAAACAATCTAAATATGTTTTATTAAGTTAGAACGATAGTATGTATGTATACAGTACTCAGAACACCTAGTTTCTCATTGAAGAGTTAAATATCTAAATGAGATGCAAATAATCGAAAGTAGTATTTCTACTCTTCAAGATGTCCGGACGAACGCACAACCCGTCAACCCGTTGCTCGCTCAGAATAACTAATTTCCCATTTATACAGGCAATAAAATTCACCCAATGGAGTAAATCATCTCGATTGTCTCCATTTTATACCGGAAATGATCTACTACCTGAACAAACTCGTTTAGGGTACCCCACTCCAATACCTTTCGCGACCACCTTCTCATCCGAACGTTCCACCAAAACGGATATTCAATCTGACATTTCGGAACCGACACGGCGCGACGACGACGATGACGACGGTTGGTCCTTTTGCCTTTTAATAAGTCTTATCGCTCCAGCAACGGGATCCCATTAATCCACCGACTGACTGTTTCCTTGCTACGACTGGCTGGATAAATTCGCATTTTACCTTCCATAAACTCGGAAACGGATTCGGACCTGTCTTCGGTTCGGGCCATTTGTTGTCGCTATGCTACAACTGCCACGGTCGCCATCAGATGGCACGCGTGCCTTTACTTCAGCCAACTCGAGTTGGCCGACAAATGGGTGGACATTATCTCGGGGCAGGTGGACCGAACAATGGAAAGAAACGGTTTGGTATGAGGACCTGGGGAGCAAGAACGGGTTGTGATTAGCATTTATTTACTGCCGACAGGGATACTTAAAAAGCCGCGTATTTCTTGCTTGCTTTGGGGCCTTGCTCGACGAACGATGATTGTTCGTTTCGCTGTTGTCGTGGCTGCCGAGATTCAACCAGGTTGACGCAAGCTATTAGGAAGGCTAATCAGACGTTTAATGCCCTACCTCCTGCCGAATCGCGTCTCATTTGGCTGGTATACGCTTGAGTTGAGCAGGACTATGATGCCATTGACTAGAAATGGTGTAAGATGACGCTTCTATGGAGAAATAGCGTGTAATCTTGCTGGAGGGCTGGTTGTTGTGCTTGTTCGTTGCTTGAAATGGTGTTTCTCTTGGGAATAATTAATAAAGCAGCAGATTGTGCCGGTAAGCCTCTTTTCTATACGCTTTCTATTAGAAACTTGACATTGAAAGCTTTGGAGGAGAAGTTTATTATCGATGTATTATAGTGTTTTTCTTAGAGACGAATGTCTACACAACACAGGTAACCAAAAAGCATTATATCAGTCTTACATTTGCATTTAATTTGCTTCCTGCCGTAGCATAGAAGTTCGACAGCTCAGATACTTTTAATTAGCATACAAAATGCTATTCAAAACCTTTAGCCTTAATGTAGCATTTCAAATGCACAAATTGTTATGTATGTTAAGCATCAGGAATGTCAATTTATGGCTTCAGGACAGAAGGTCGATGGACAAATGGTCGAATGGACAAAAGGTCGAATGTGACAAAAGGTCGAATGTACAAACATTTTAGTAGATCATGCTACCAGCTGGTGTGTCTCACTTAAAAGAAAATATATTTGTTGGGTCTTTGTTGTTACTCATGAGAGAAACATTATAGTGCTGTTATATAAACCATATGCATTTCAGCCACCAACATTTTTAAAGGAAATGTTTTCTTCTTTTGTGTGTGCGCGGTTCTTTCAAGTTGTGTTGTCATGTAGTATTTAATTGCAATTCAGTTTGATTTTTTGATCAGGAATTTTTCCTTCTTAAATTTATATTCTTTCAAGTTTTGTTACTGAAATAATTATTGACTCTAAAGGTACTTATATTTCAATCAGAAATTTTGCCTTCTTTTATTCAATAGCTGGTTTTCCTAACTATACTGCAGAAATATGCATTGAGTGCTTGTGCTTAGTGATCATGCCCTCTTGGATTGAAAAGTAATTTCTACGAATTACACTGTAATCGATTTGTTTGCTCATATACTACCCAGAGATTTTTCCTTCTCTAATTCATAGGCTGTTTGGCTTAAATCGTTGATTGGAGTTTCAAATGACACTATTTCAATCTATGATTCATCCTTGTTCCACCCATAGGTTTCAAGGTCTTTCAAGGAATATTGTTTTCCACATTTAACTTTAATGAATAACATTACTTTCTATCATTTATATCATTTAACTAGTACATCACCTTGTGTCTTCATTGATCCAGCTCAGACGTTGTTGCACTATGACTTTAAAAATGGCGATTATAGCGGCATGAATATGTTTCTCTCTAACATCAATTGGCTGAACTACATCAATCAGGATCTCGAATCTTTAGTTGCTACGTTATCTAACATCGTTTCGTACGCCATTGAACGTTCCAAAAAGTCTCCTCCAAATCCTCCGTGGAGTAATAGTCGTCTGAAGCAGTTGAAAAGATTAAAACGATCAGCTCTGCGCAAGTACTCGAAATTCAAAACCCAGCGTTGCAAACGGAATTACTATACTGCCAATTGCCGCTACAAACGTCTCAACAACGCGCTATTTTATTCTCACCAACGGAAATATCAACAAAAATTGCGTCACGATCCCAACCCAGGTAACCAATAAGCAATTAAAATGGCATTTATTTAGCACTATATACGCCTTTACAGCAGGCCGTTGAATGCTGTTCTGCCTTATATGCGCCATAAGTGCTACTTAAATGCAGGGTTTGGCCTGGTATACGGCTGAATAAATGCTTATACCTCCTATCCCCCAAATTGTCAAAACAAAAACAAAAATATTTCCCCTGCTCATTTTCCCCAATTCAGTGTTTCGCTGGCTATTCTCATTTTTTCTCGCTCTCCTAGTTCAACTCTTGAAGCTAGAGTACACGTTCTGGATATACAGTTGTGTTTATTTGCTAATTTCTTCGAAATTGGGATTCAATCCCTCGATCCACGGGTTGATGATGATGGTGAACTGCGCTACAGAATAAGCTATTGACGATCAGGTGATGAGCGCTGATTTTTAGGTCTATTTAAGGCTTGAACATCACACCGGGATTTATTTCGATTCGTTTTGGGGTTCTCGCATACTGGGAATGCTAAAATGAATGATAAGAAACAAACCAGGGCAAATTTGTTTAGAAAATCTTTTCTCCATTGATTTACTTAAATGCTAATGAATTGATTTACTTCATTGCTAATAAATGAAAGAACATCCGTATGATGGCGACTGTTACTGTCGGGATAGATAAATTAGAAAGTTGAAATGTGTTGTGCATTCTGCATCTCGTAGCAGTTCTATGGCAAAAAAGTAGCAGTTGTGGGGCTTGTTAACCAAACCTTACCATGCATTTGAAATGCTACGCAACAGCTGTCAGATTTTTAGCAGCATTTCAATTGCTAATTAAGGGCAGTTTAGCAGTCAAACTGCTATCATATGACAGTAAGCAAGTAGAGTGCGGTTATAAAACTGGTATACGGCTTATTTAAATGCTTATTGGTTACCTGGGAAGGCATTCTGGAACCACGTCAACGAGCAACGAAAGGACACGGGTCTCCTCTCGGTCATGTTCAAGGGTAGCATTGAAACAAATATATCTATATTAGCAATAAGGGTCACTCTTGGGGATTTTCGGCGACACCTTCTTAGTGCATGTGTCACCACCCCGCGGCAGAAGAGGTACTATTACACTCTCAATTCACGCGCTTTCCGAATGACGTTTCTGCAGTCAGCTGTCATCGCTGTAGAAAGTAGGGATGCTCAATGTTTTTGAGCAATCGAACAACTACACTGAAAAACAAATAATTCAAAAAATAATTTAACAATTATAACACATAATTATTAGCAAAATGGCATGGAAAAGATTTGTGCATATAGGATATCGGTTCCTTACTATGCATACATGCGCTTTTTTCATCGCCCACAAAAATCGATTTTAGTGTGCCTGCCGAAAAATTCGGGATTCAACAACACCGATAATATTTTTCTGTGTTGAACATGAAATAAGCTCGGAAATAAGTTCGACGTTTATTTTCATAAGAGATACAAGTAAATTATTTAATTAAACTGATTATTCTAATAAACCGTTAAAAGTAAATTTAAGTTCTCTCTTCAATGGTACAATAACCAAACGTACCAAGCTGTCAAAAGTGCAACAAAGGAAGTAAAGCGATAAACTTGTTTGCTTACAGTTAACGAGTTTTACTGTTCTTTTCAAAAATATAAAAAAATAATGGCGTTCCTATGATTATAATAATTATTGATACTTCACGGTTTGCAGCAGACATAATAATATACTGCTAAATTAGTTTGAAAATTGTTATCTCTTCGCATCCAAACTCGTTTTTTTAATCTCATTCTGTTAAGGATAAAAGTTAAGAAAGCATACAAGTTCTTGTTCTATTATCGAATCCGTATAAATTGTTCAGTTATTGCAGATCAATTATTATCCTATTTCTTTTATTCTTACTCATAATCAGTAAAAATGATACATATACAACGAACAACATGCCTTAATGAAATATTCATAGAGTCTCGGTAATCAGATTGTCTGTCTGTCGTTATGATAATTCATTAGTGATTTGTTTGGAATTATTTTCAGCACGAGCACGTTTTTTGTAGTGCCCTTCATATGCTGAATATGAATATGTTCATCCTATTTCATAAACAAACGCTTATGGCATCGATTTACACCATTCTTTTTGTTATCATGCTCACTCATAACCTTTTTCTTAGCAAAAAAAAAAACGAAAACAAAACATAAAACAAAGGCCGCTTAATTGCATACTTTTAGGTAGGATGAAAACGGGATCACATTTGCTCAAAATGGGTTCCATTCCTTTTATATTTTTTGGTAAAATGAATGCAAATTAATTTGCGAGGAAAAGGATTTTAAGTATGTTGTTCAGTGAATTCAAGGCTGACAGAAAAATAAGTCGACGACAGAAACGAAAACTATTCAATCATCGTAGCTCATTCCATATTGGATGACTCATTTATGCAGCCAATCGTCATGAAAGGCTTACGTTGTGAAGAAAAAAGTTGTTCCATTGTTTTGTATCGCTCTTCGTCCAGGTACGCAAAGCCAACGAAATCTATAGACCAGATTGGGTCACTCACGAATGGAGCTCTCGAACTCTGTCAGTTCTGACATCGAGGAACTAAAAACGACTGCCGCAGTCATTCATTTTCGACTGAAAAACTGGCACTGAGACTGATATTTAGCAGGCCTGCTATAGACTCAACAATATATGTTGTCGCACAGTAACACACGAAAATTGATATTATTAAACAAAAAAGTTTGCATCCGGGATCGAACAATGGACGTTTGCATTGTCAATAAATTAACTTTACCTGAAGAGCTATCACGACACCGCAGTCTCATGCAAGCTGAAACACCAATAAAAGCTATTCCCTGGTGGCGTTTGCTTGGACCGCCGTTGCACGTTTCCGAAGAGGCAACGAACAAAAAGGACGTGGAAAAGTTTGCGGTCGACTAGGTATTTATGATTGAGCTTCGACGTGGAACCCTTTGTCGGCAGTCTTCCCAAACGAACACCGAACTCGCTAAGTACTGCTGTATTTATACTCCGCCTGTACTCTGACTGTGCGTTCGAACCGCAACACACAAATCTGTACCCAAACGTGTACTTATGTTCAAAGTTCGTTTCAAACACAAGTTCGAACATATGTACAGTACACGTGTACGATGCGAAACGAAGTGGGAAGCAATCGTGCAAAAAAGAACTTTCTCGAACGACGATTGACAGTTCGGCATCAATCGTTTATCAATCCGAACGCCGCTTCGGGTTCCATTCTCGGTTTGCGCTCGGATCGATTTTCGTTTTGTACTTCTGTACGTACACAAGTTTTGTACTTGAGTACTCTTCGGTACGGAGTACGGTAGCAAACACGGGTACTGCGATGTTTGGCGTTCGATGTTCAACACAAATGCGAAAAAACGTACTGAAGTTGAACATGTGTCAAGTTTGTGGGAAGACTGTTTGTCGGCGATGAGAACGCTAGTAGTCAATGCTGTTGTGTCAGAAAAGAATTATTTTATTTTATTTTTCCTTGAACAGCGATGATGAGATCGACGATTTGTCAGCCCTGCTTGATTTTTTCACCGATTTTTCAATTGCGCATTGACACCCCTATCGTTTCTTCCGAGAAACGTCACGTTCTACCGAAGACTACTTTATCAAGAAGACATGCAACTCTGAAGTTTTCCCATACTAACGGCATGCGACACCGATGGCATCGCCGCCTGTTGAGCTAAGGTGGTACCTTTGTATAAAAGTGTAAGAGTGTATTGGTGCGAGTATGAAGATTTACACACACTACCATAAATGCTTCCACCTTAATCCGTGGTGGCGCTGCTAACAGTGACTCTCGATTTTAAACAGTGCTGCAAGTCTTCTTGAAAAAGTGGTCTTCGGTTCTATGCTAAATTGAAGATGAACAAAACACAATTATTGTCCTTTTCCGATAACAGATGGTGCTGTTGTCATACAGTGGTAGACATTCGTTTAGCCGAGGCATATTTTTTTCGCAACTGTAATCATTTTATGTTCTTTTTTTAATTTTTGGAGGATCTCTCTCCTAGGTAATTTGCATTAAGCAATGGGATGAAACCATACATTAATTATTTTATGGGCGTAAAATACAAGAAAAATAGAAAATTTGCCTAGACATTCGTTTAGCCGAATTATACATTTTTTTGAATTCCATAAAAAAAAACTATCAAATTTCTAATAATATCCAACATAATCATTTTGTATGGTGACCTGCATTATAGATCGACTTGTAAATCATGAATATGATCGTTTTCAGAAGTGTTGTATTAATTTTACATGCATCTCATATAAGTAAGTGATAATATTTCAAATGTTTCCAAATTGAGATTTGTTGTAAATATTTTCATCGGAAGTGTTTTAAAAGATTCTAATAAAAATATCACGACGAGTGCAGCTCGAAAATCTACGAAAAACAAAGTGTTTAACAGAATAAATGCCGCAAACCATAAAAAATCACGTATTTAAGAATTGTTTTGATGAAATATGATAGTTTAACTTTCATAAACCACAGCGTTTACTACTATTACGTCTTCCAATTGCTTCCAATATCTGCTAGACTGTATTCTGGTTGAAATAACATACATTGGACGCCTCACATTTTGAGAAATGACACCCAAAGTATTCAAAATTTCTAGCATGAACTACTTGTTTTAGAATTTAGACATGCTTTTCAAATAAATCAGGTTAAAAATGAATGTGGTTCAAATCTAAGACTTATTTATAATATATTTCTTCAGATTGAATGAAATAAGCCAATGTTTTGACCATGTCATGATTTTTTGTATGACCATCTCCTTTAAAATAATCAGGGTTCAAAATTTCCGACTCTTCTTGCAGTTTTTTCGCTTGGCAGTTTTCTAGTTCATTTATTAATGCTAGTATTATACAGTTAAACGTCAGAGGTATTAGGATACGTCTTTATTACTACACAGAACTATTTATTTTAGCTTTTATCAATCCCATTTTGATGTTTAACCAACCGAAAACCTATATACTTTATTTTCTCACGACATTTTATGCAACAATTTAAACATTTCTAACAATAATTCTGTGTCATATTTAAAAAAACAACTAATCTAGCTTACATTAGAGTGTTTACAGAAAGCAATTTTCCAAAATAAATTAATGTGTCATCATTTCTCCTTATCGGGACATTTTTTTGTAATATTTCTTTGAATTTTACGAATAAATAAACTTTAAGGTCAATTGCCTTGGGGTATATCCTCGAAATACACTCACGAAATTACAAATATTCTATTGAAAACCAATTTTTCATTCACCTCGGCTAAACGAATGTCTAGGCAAAAATGACATTTGAAGGGTTTTCACCCTCGTTTTTGTTTCAGTGTATATGTAAGTGTGATGTATCACCTTTTCATAAAACAGTACTAGATATACTGTCACTGCCATAAAAAAGTTTTATCATAATATCTTTTGTATGAGTTTCCTGACACTTTTTTGAAATTTTTTGGGCCTCGGCTAAACGAATGTCTATCACTGTAGCATACGATGCCGCCGTTCCGATGTATGGAAACACGCGAAGTGACCCATATTGTTAATATAATATACTAGCTGTCCCGGCAAACTTTGTCTTGCCAAGTTATGTTCGTTTGATAATTGTTAAGGTCATTCCAGCACCGCACTCTAGATTGGTTTCGTTTCGATCGTGTTGATTTTCTTCCCAGCTCATGAAAAATCAGCATTTTGTCATATAAACACAGCCACCATGAATACGAAGGGTATCGCGCCACTTGGGCGGTGGCTTCTATATTCGTCTGTTTTCCACTATAACTCAGTCAATTTTGAACCAATTGACTTGAAATGTTGTACACGGGTAAATACTATACCTATCTCACCACATTCCAAAAGTTGTGTCAATTGGTTCAAAATTGACTGAGTTATAGTGGAAAACAGACGAATATAGAAGCCACCGCCCAAGTGGCGTTTTGTTGCCTCAAAGTGACTTCAAACTCATTTATATATATATATATATATATATATATATATATATATATATATATATATATATATATATATATATATTAGACCTGTTCACTTTGAAATTTTTTTTCTCCGATTCTCCGTGACACATCAAATTATCAATCCACATGCAAAAACAAGTCTTCAGTCCAAAATTGAGCCAAATTGATAAAGATTTAAAGGTGTATCAAATCGATTTTGTGTTTTTTAACCGTTTTCACAGAAATTTACTCAAAAATCCAGAAAATTGCTCCGAAAGGGTGACGAAAATACCGTTAGGATATAGTTAGTATAATACTCTACAACTTTGCCGAAGATACTACGGTGTTTAAATTGCTTATTTCTAAGCTATTCAATAATTTTAGTTGAGAAATCACGAAAAAACACGATATTTTTACGATTTTACATATAAAAGTCATGTAATTTTACATTATTTTACGTGACTAAATTAATTAGCTATTTCTCCTTTGTGTAACGAACATTTCGTCCATACATCGTTTTTGTGTAGGAATTCGTTTTCAATGACTAATTATCAAAAGTATGTCACGTTGATACTAAAAATCGCGTAGAGTTGCCAGCACGATTTAAAACAAAGTTACCCATGATTAAGACGTCATGCCATCGTATTCTAATGTCTTTTGATTCAAGTATCAGAAATGGCGCAGATGATAAGGCTCGAGCCTGCGGATCAGAAGGTCCCAGGTTCAAGCTCAAATACATAATAAACTTTTTTTTCTTTGCAGCAGTTAGGATGATGAATCTGCCATGAGCCATGGCAATAGAAATACACTAGAACTCCAATGGCGCTCTCCATGACTTACACGCAATCTCCCAAATAATGATGATCGGGACCTGCCAATTAAGCCCATTCCAGGACTAGCTAGATATTTAGTTTACTTGTTGACAAGAAATTGTGTCGACGAGATCAGCTGGACGAAATATTGGACATCTGTTTGATACCGATTAATTTAGCTAAAACAATTCAATACGATGATGGAACTGCTTCTGGATGCAAAATTTATCATACAACTGTGGAGATTACTTGCATCTATCTAGCCACAAGCAACACAACTACACGATAAAGGGAAACTTCATTCTTACTATGCACTCTACGGTTTCGAAACAAGGCTATGATGCCAAATTGCAATGAGATGCAGAGCGTAGTCTCATTAACTTATAGCTGGATCGAGACGCAAAAAATCCTATTCCAGGGCTCGAACCTTGAGAATCTTCGAATCGGCAGTCTCATGCTCAACCATCTACACCAAATTGAAACTGATGCAGATGCGTCAAAGAAATGTAATGACGTTTTAATCATGGGTAACTTTGTTTAATTTTGTGCTGGCAACTCTATGCGATTTTTAGTATCAACGTGACATACTTTTGATAATTAGTCAATGAAAACGAATTCCTACACTAAAATGATATATGGACGAAATGTTCGTAACACATAGGAGCAATAGCTAATTAAATTAGTCACTTAAAACAATGTAAATTTACATGACTTTTACATGAAAAACCGTAAAAATATTGTATTTTTTCGCGATTTTTTAACGAAAATGGTTGAATAACATTGAAATAAGCAATTTAAACACCGTAGTGTCTTCGGCAAAGTTGTAGAGTATTGTTCCAACTATATTTTAACGGTGTTTTCGATACCTTTTCGGTGCAATTTTCTGGATATTGGAGTACATTTTCGTGAAAATACTCGAAAATACACAAAATCGATTTGATACACCTCTGAACCTTTATCAATTTGGCTCATTTTTGGACTGAAGACTTGTTTTTGCATGTGGATTGATAATTTGACGTGACACGGGTAGGTCAAAAAAAGTGTACAGGTCTAATATATATATATATATATATAGATAGATTTGATGAAGAGCTCGTCAACTAAGGACATCTGCGATCTCTTTCTTAGTCAGTTTTCTGACGTTTTCGTATCTGAAACTCTAAATGAGCACCAAATTTTCATAGCCGCAAACAACACTGAAATCGTCCGTAATGGTTGTTCCTCCTTGAAAGCGTCAACTAGTAGCGGTCCGAATGGAATTCCTGCAATTGTTTTGAAGAAATGGTGTTCTTGGTTAGCCGCGACCCCTATCTCATATTTTCAACTTGTCACTACAAGTTGGAGCATTCCCAGATCGCTGGAAACAATCGTACATCTTCCCCGTTTTTAAAAAAGGAAACAAACGTGACGTTAGCAACTATCGTGGCATAGCAGCTCTGTGCGCTGTTTCTAAGTTGTTTGAGAAAATTGTTTAAGCTTTTTTACTGCACAACTGCAATCGCATCATCTCGGACTACCAGCATGGTTTTATGCCAAAACGTTCGACAAACACTAATTTAATTGCTTACACGTCGTTCATAGCATTATCCCTACAAAAAGGCCAACAAGTAGACTCGATCTACATGGATTTTTCAGCTGCCTTCGACAAAATCAATCATCAAGTAGCTGTTGATAAAATGCGTTAAAAAGATTTCCCATTTGAATTTATTTGTTTATTGCCGTCAATCAATTCGTAGACCGTTACAATTGTTTATATACTAAAAGCTACAGTAATATTTTACTTGCATTACCCTAATTGCGCCTGACTTCTTGCATAAAAAGCTGCATGGGAGTCCATGATCATCACAAACAGCAAAGAGCCATTGATGAATGAGGATGATCCCCCAATCGTATCGTGCCTCTTCGGCCTAACCGACCTGACAATACAGTAGCATCTCTTCGTTTTTGGACGTGTACGAACAACGTACGAAAACCAACGCAGTCAGTCGGACATTGTCCTGTAGATGGGCTGGATCACGCCCGGAACCGGTCGACGTAAAGGTAATTTTAATCTTTTCTTGACGATTGTAAGAACGATAAGTGTTATGTCTTGTCTCATTTCGCGTCTCGTGTCTGTTGCCAAATTTGAGCGTCTTGGATTCGGTGGACCGTTTCTCCGTTGGCTGAAGCTGTCAAGATTGGAGGCTGCATATTATCGCCCTTTTTCCTCGCTAGTTCAGGGGTACCGCAAGGTAGTCACTTAGGGTCACTCATATTTCTAGTATGTCTTAATGACGTGCATTCCCTACTTGAAAAGTGTAAGCTTTCCTTCGATGACGACTTCAAATTTTATTTTGTTGTAAACGACGTTCGTGATGCATTTTTCCTGCAATCTCAACTGGATGTGTTCATTGGCTGGTGTGAAACAAATCGAATGGTGCTGAATGCTGGTAAATGCTTTGTGATTTCGTTCTCCCGAAGAGACGAACCAGCCAAGGGCTGAAAGTCTCTTAAATAAAGACTAATCAATCAATCAATCAATCAATCGTTCTCCCATAAACGCTCAACATTGCACTTTGACTACAAAATACGATCTACCATTCTTAAGAGAGAGTCAGTGTTTTATTAGAAACCAAACTAACTTTTCTTTTGAGGAACACGTCGCTTTCGTTACTTCTAAAGCTTCAAGAATGCTTAGTTTTATATTCCGTGTGGTGAAACATTTCAAAAATATTCAATGTTTGAAATTCCTGTATTGTTCATTAGTGAGGTCAATCTTGGAGTATTCGTCAGAGTTGTTTGGTCACCGTATTATATGAATAGCAAATTGCAGATGGAAGCAATTCAGCGCAAGTTTGTGCGTTTCGCTTTACGCCATCTGCCATGGAACGACCCCCACAATCTGTCAAACTACAAAGAGCGCTGTAAACTGATAGGGCTAGAGCTGCTAAGTGCGCGGCGCGATGATGCCAAAATGCTTTTCATTTCAGACCTTTTACAGTCGAACATTGACTGTCCACATTTGTTGTCACTCCTTAACATAAATATGCCCCATCGACAACTTCGCTCTAATGCCTTTCTTTTTGTTCGAGGAGCTCGAGCAAACTATGCTCATAATGAACCTTTCACTGGTATGTGTCGCTGCTTCAATCGTTGTTCTCATGTTTATGATTTTCATTTACCTCGTTGTACCCTTTGTAAAATGCTTTGTCAAGTTTTTTTGGCTGCTGTATGAATTGTTTGTTTCTGTTAGGTTGGATGGGTTTACAATTAATTAGATTATAATGTGTATTAGTATTAAGCAAAATTGTATCATTTGGAATGTATGTAATTCTGTTGATATCAAAAGATGAGAGGTTTTGCGCCCATTTTAGAAAGGGCTAAATGTGCTCTAGTCAAACGGGCTTTTCCCTACTCCAAAATAAAATAAAATAAAATAAAAATAAAATTTATGGACATCCCAAGCAGCACCTGCAACATCATCCAAAATGTGGCTTTCTATGCTTTGGTCTAAATGAGTTGCACTGAAAGCACACGCAACTTCCATCTTGTCAATTGAGTTGCATTTAAACTCTGAATTTCGTAAAGTATCGGCTTTGTTTCATAGAAATCACCAAATACCTCGTGTTTGACATCGATTTCCGGAGGCGGAGCTTACATATTCCTCTCAAGTGATAAAACAGTCAACTTGCTTTAAATGTGTTCTGTTACAGTCATGCAACATCTAACTCTGGTTTGTTTGTTCAGATTATGTTCCAAATGTGATGCGAAAAATTTTTCATTTTGACAGTTTTCTAACTTGTGACAAAGAAGGTGCAATGAAGTAAAACGTAACTTCAATAGCTTTTATGGTGTGTTGAGCAACAATTCTCTCTCAGAGCGTTTGGTGTAGTATGTAAGGTGCGTAGTTAATACTCCTGGTGTCCATGGTTCGAGTCTGGACGAAGTCTATTTTCCATTTTTTTTATCATTCCCTCTCATTCAAGTAGCATAACGATTCAGAATCTGCGCTTTTTGGGTTTCAAAGAAGAAGCAATTGTGTTCTGTCGTCTATAATACGGACAATGAATAAATTGCACTAAGGTTGCTGTGTTAAAATGATGAATAATTTTGGAGTCACTAGTTCTATAATTTCTATCGGAATTTTAATTGTCGTTTTTTTTGTCAAATGCTGACCACTTTTTCATGTCATCCAATTTTTCTTTTGTATATTTAGCCTTTTGTCTTATTCAACCTTTTGTCCTTCGACCTTTTGTCCTACTCGACCTTCTGTCTATTCGACCTTTTGTCTCTTTGACTTTTGTCCCTTTGACCTTTTATCCCTTCGATATTTTGTCCTTCGACCTTTTGAGCTTCGACCATATGTCTTTCGACTTTTTGACATAGATTCTTTTTAGAGGCGTTTTGCTGGACTTTAGTTTTCAGGGGTGTTACATGCAGTCTAAGCGAGTTTTAGGTGATTCACAAGGGCACATCATAGGGTTTCAGAGAAATTTCAGTGAATACTGGAGGTGTCGCAGGAGATTTTAGGGTTGCTTTAGAGAGATTCGAAGGGTTTTCATGGCATTTGCGGGGTTTGAGGTGGCCTCATGGCTTTCGGAGGGTTTTGAAAAAATTACAGCGGGTTTATGGGGCGTTAAGGGGGTTTCAGAGGCATTTTCGGGGATTACGGAGGGTTGCAGGTGCATAACGTGTGGTCCGATTGAGTTTCAGATTGTTTCCGTAGTCATTTCAGGAAGAATTTTAGGAACAATTTCAGGAGAGTTATAGTGGGGTTTTCGGAGGGGGTATATGGGTATAGGGGTGTATCAGAGGGCTCCAGAGACGTTCATGACTTGCTGAAACATCCTGGAGCCCTCTGAAACGCCACTGAAAACCCCTTCAATCCTTGTAACGCCCTTGGATCCCCCTGAAAGTCTTCTGAAACACCAAGGCTCCTCAGACCGACCGTAGCACATGTAGCCCCCTAAAATTCCCCTGAAACCTCAAATCCCCCCACAGTAACTTCTCTGAAAACTTCTTGAAACCCCCTGAACCTCTTGTAACGCCACTGAAAGCGGCTCTCTCTTAAACGCTTCACTGGGTGCTGTTACCTCCCAAGCATTATTTTTTAGTCAGAGTTTCTTGAAGTTAAAACCATCATTAAACTGAAATAAAAGATCGATCTTAAAACTCGACAAGACTATTAGCCATCAAAATGATAGTTGGAATAGTTACTGTTATTGTTACATTTTCTTATGGAGCATCCACAAATGACGTAGCATTTTTTGGACAAATTTACAACACCCCGTAACCTATTTTATCATATCTAATACATGGCTCGTAGCAATTTCAGGGACTCCCCCTCTAAAATGCTACGTGATTTATGGATGGTTCCTTATGAATAATATGGCGCTCGCTCTTGTGTAAAAAACCTTCACATATTCACTTAATCTGGAACACCTAGATCTCAGCATTTTCTCAAACTATCGCCGAAATCCGCACAGCCGAGATCTCAGCAACTCTGACAGTTCATAACTGAGATTCGGCAACTGTTTTGCTGAGAATCAGCTAACAAACGTCATTTTCACTGAGAGTTTGTGAGTTTGCTGAATAGTCGGCTGAGCGCAAAAAGCCAAGCCCGCGAGAATTTTTTAAGTGTATAGAGAGAGGTTTTAGTGTAATGCTACATACATCAGATCCAGTTGGAGATAATACTGGTCATGCATAGATTCTCAACAACTAAGTCCTGTTGTGAGATAGGCAATTAGAATGTTTAACAATGGCATAGTGAACTTCAAGTGCAGTCAAGTACATGTAATTCCACGAAACTTTGCAAGTCCTAGCGATTTGCTTACGTCCAATTTAGTTTACTTCACCCTGTAATGGACCTCGAACGAAGATGCAGTGTATCAACAATTGATGTATTTGTTACTTTTTATTTGAACATTTTCGATGTGGTTCTTTAAAGGTATGTTTTAAATAGTATGTGTTTGACATACGATTATTTTCAATTATCCGGGGTCTCGAATATCTGTGATTTGAATATCTGGCGAAGAAGGGTCGATTATCCGGGTAAAATCGTGCATGGTAATTTCTCAGATCTTGACGAAAGTTTTTTGCTTTTTGCCTTTCTCGTACACTAAGTGTACTGTTCACTCAAAAAACGATTTTTCGAAAAAAAGCTCGGAGGACCAAGTCGCATATACCAATCAACTCAGTTCGACGAATTAAGATGATGTCTGTATGTGTGTATGTATGTGTGTAGTGTATGTATGTATGTGTGTGCGCAAAATAATTTCACTCACTTTTAAGGCCCTTCCCATTGGCCGATTTTTCGGATTATAGCTCGAATCGAACCGGAATTTTACCGCATTATTTGCTTTTAAAAATTATCCGGATCGGTCCCGGCGTTCCGGAGTTATGGCCATTTCAGTGATCCGGACCAGCACCGGTGGAACTGGCCGTATGTAAAACTGAATCTGGCCCCATGATGCGACACATCAAACTGCGGTGATTTTAGTAACCTTCAGCATGGTTGACGAATTTAGTGCGGATATCAATACTGGACGTCAATACCACGATGTCGGCCCAAAATCCAAGATGGCGGCTCCAAATTGAAGATGGCGGATGTTTAATGGTGTTTTAGGCTCTAAAGCCATGTATAATGGGTATGTTGGTATGAGGAAGAAGTCTGGGGTTCAAAAATGATTACCAGAATATTCACGACGGCGGTCTAAAATCAAATATGGCGGCTTAAAATTCAAGATGGCGGCTGTTTAATGGAGTTTTAGGCCCTAAAACCACGCAATATGGGTATATTTGGTAAGGGTAAGATGTCTGGACTCCAAAACTAACGACCAAAATATTCAAGATGGTGCCTAAAATCCAAGATGACGGCTCCAAATTCAATATGGTGGCTGTTTAATGGAGTTTTAGGCCCTAATACCACGCAATATGGGTATATTTGGTATGGTGAAGATGACCGGTGTTCAAAAATGGCGACTCGAATATCCAAGATGACTTCTCAAAATTCATGACAGCGTCTGTTTAATGGAGATTTCGGCTCTAAAATCATTCAGTTTGGGTATATTTGATATGTAGAAGATATCCGGAGTCCAAAAATAGATACCGAAATATCCAAGATGGCGGACTGAAATCCAATTCAAGATTGCGGTTTTCTTAAGAGTTTAAGGCTCAAACATCAAAAGCAAAATGAGCTCGATATGATTTCTTGAGCCATGAAATTTAATTTTGTCAAACGTACGAGAGTGCGATATTCATCTACATATCACATGACTTTCGTTGAAATGAGTATGCGAAGGCACGAGAAAGACACAATCACCGCTATCTGGATTAATAAGGTTTTTGCCTTTCTCGTACACTAAGTGTACTGGAAAGGCTATATGTTCACTCCAAAAACGACTTTTTGATAGAAGGCCCGGAGGGTCGAGTCACATATACCAATCAACTCAGCTCGACGAATAGAGGTGATGTCTGTGTGTGTGTATGTGTGTACAAAAAAACTCACATCACTTTTTGGCAGTAAACCTCAACCGATTTTAATGACCGATGGTTCATTCGATGCGGTATATAGTCCCATTGTTTCCTATTGAAAATGGTTCGAATCGGTCCAGCCGTTCCGGAGTTATGGCCATTCAGGTGTTCCGGACCGGTACCCCAGGAAGGGGCCAGATATGAACATGCTACAAACCCATGCATGCGACACATCAAACCGCGGCTTTTTCGATAATCTGATCAACGGTAAGCAGAAAAATAGTCAAAGGCCATATCTGAACCGGTAGTGTTCCGGAACCGGTTCCGGGTGTCCCGCCGGAAGTGGCAAATATCAAAGTGAACCAAACCCATGCATGAGACACATCAAACCACGGCATTTTCGATAACCTGATGAGCGGTAAGCAGGAAAATAGTCTCAGACCATATCTGAACCGGTAGTGTTCCCGAAGCGGTTCTGGGCGTCCCGCTGGAAGTGGCCAAATGTACAATTGAACCAAACCCATGCAAGCGACACATCAAACCACGACATTTTAGATGACCTGATGGACAATGAGCAGGAAAATCATCTCAGACCATATCTGAACCGGTAGTGTTCCGGAACCGGTTCTAGGCGTTCCACTGGAAGTGGTCAAGAATACAATTGAACCAAACTCATGCATGCGACACATCAAACCACGGCATTTTCGATGACCTGATGGACAATGAGCAGGAAAACCATCTCAGACCATACCTGAACCGGTAGTGTTCCGGAACCGGTTCTAGGCGTCCCGCTGGAAGTGGCCAAATATACAATTGAACCAATCCCATGCATGCGGCGCATCAAACCACTGCATTTTCGATAACCTGATGGATAATGAGCAGGAAAATCATCTTAGACCATACCTGAACCGGTAGTGTTCCGGAACCCGTTCCGGGGTTCCCGCCGAAGTGGTTAAATCTGAAAGAGAAACAAACCCGTACATGCGTCACATCGAATAGCGGCTTTTTAGATTACCTAATGAACGGCCAGCAAGTGTTTCGGAATCGGTTTTGATTGAGTGGCCGGAAGAGGCCAAATGTAAAAGTAAATTAAATCCAGGCATGTGACACATCAAATCGTGGCTTTTGCGATATCCTGATGAACAGTTAGCTAGAAAATAGCCTTACGTCACACTAAAGACAACTGGTAGTGTTCTGGAATTGGTTCCGAGAGTCCCGTCGAAATTGTCAAACCCTGCATGTGACACCTTCAATTTGCAGCGTTTTTGGTTAACGGATGAGCAGTTAACAAGACAATAATGTTAGACCATATTTGGTTCAGCCGGTAGTTACCCGGAATCAGATCCGGGTAGTAAAATGTAAAATTTAACCAAACCCATGGATGCGGTACATCAAATCACGACCAGTCTTGTAAACATTCGACACTTTTTACTACCTTCATTTCGTTGCTGCAGTCGGGTGTCAGTCGGCTTTGTTACATTCGTGCGCTATCGTTACCTACACACAACACGAGCAGTAGAACGAAGATCAATAAACATAAGAAAGGGTCCAATCAATGTCATTTGACACGATGACATGTGTCTAATTCTAGCTTTACGCGTAGATTTTCAGCCAATTCCGATTATGAATGTTAATATTAGTTTATTGTTGCATGATGCATTGAATACGACACACACAGCTAATCGCGTTCGGTAATTTTTACCGAAATCTCAACCGCTGAGCGTTCGGTAATGGATTTTTAACGAAATTCTGTAAAAAAAAATAACAAATTTCGGTAAAATGTTATCGTTTATCTGTCAAACTCTAACGAACTTCGGTAGAAGTTGCTACCTTTACCGATTTTTTCCTGTACCGTAAAACGGGGTATCTTTGATAATGCGGGTAACTTTGATAGTGCGACAGGCATTGTATAGTTTATCCTATAACTATGATTCCTTCAACCAGTTAAGAAAAAGGCAAACGTAGACCAATTCTATACATATGAAAGTTTATCTTAGACGTATTTTCATTAAAACCTAGTTTATAAACAACTTTTTGGACAAAAACCCAAATTAATCCATCTAGTGGTGATAGTGCCTTTCTCGTCGAACATGTTCTCACAATCTTTCCGGCAACGTAAGTCAAAGTGTTTCTGAATCCGAATATTTTTATAGAAATGCAAGCATTTATCAGACATCTTTGAATTGACTCAAAACTTATTGATTTCACATAGTCCGACATTATGTTCAACGTATAAGCAGGGCTGAAAAATATCAGACTTCTCAGTTGACTGCTTGAGCACTTTGTTGAGCACCTTCACTAACACTGGAGGCTGATCAACATCAAGACGATACTAACAAGCTAAGCTATAACTCTTTACACAATCACAGATCACACTTTTTTTTTCTGAACATTTGGGCTGTATCTTATTGACCGTTGAAAACAAGAGCGATAGGTAGTGAGTATAGTGCGACGTCTGTTTGTATGTGGATTTAATTTGTAAGATTTTGTTCTCCAACACATATTTATCGCTTGCATTGGTTTTATTTACTTTCGTAGTTCCGGCGAAGCACCAAACGCTGGTTGTGCAACCCTACCGGTAGTATGTAATGTGGTGTGAGCCTATTTTCTAGTTAACCGTTCCTCGGGTTATTCAAAAAGCCGTGATGTAATATGTTGCATGGTACATTTGGTTACTTTCGATGCGGTACCGGAACAGGTTCCGGAGCACACCGGGTCTCCCAAATATAGTCTGAGACTATTTCATTGCTAACGTTCATTAGGTTACCCAAAAAAAACACGATTTGATTTATCTCATGCATGGGTGGGTATAGATCACTTTTACATTTGACCACTTCCAGTGGGACACCCAGAACTGGTTTCGGGACACTACCGGTTGTCTAAAATATGGTCTGAGGCTATGTTCTTACGAATCGATCATCGTGTATTCAAAAAAGCTGCTATTTGATGTACTGTCAAACACTTATTTGTGCATTTCGCCAGTTCCGGCGAGACACTCGAAAGTGGTTCCGGTACACTACCGGTAGTCTTAAAGTGGCCTGAGACTTTTCTTGCTGACCGTTCTTCGCGTCATCTAAAAAGCCGATATTTAATGCGCGGTGTGCATGCGTTTGGTTCCGTTCTTCATTTGACCACTTCCGATGGAGCACCTGGAACCGGTTTCGGCACAGTATTGGTTTTCCAAAGTGTGGTCTATGATTGTTTCTCTTGTTAACCGTTCATCAGGTTACCAAAACAGCTATTTATGGGGTTGGTTCTCCTTTACATTTGACTACTTCCGATGGGGCACCCTTAATCGGTGAGGAATACTACCGGTTGTTCCAAATATGGTCGGAAACTTTTTTTTTGCCAAATCAAGATACCTGAAAATCCGCGATTTGATTTGTCGCATGGGTTTGGTTCACTTTTTTGTTTGACCATTTCCGGCAGGACACCCTTAACCGGTTCCGGATCACTATCGGTTCAGATACTTATGGTCTGAGAATATTTTCCTGCTAACTGTTCATCAGGATACAAAAAAGCCACTATTTGATATGTCGCATGTATGGGTTTGGTTAACTTTGAAACTTGGCCACCTCTGGCGGGACATCTGGAACCGGTTTCGGACCACTACTGGTTCCGATATGTTCTGAGAATACTTTCCTGCATACTGTTAATCAGGTTATTGAAAAAGCCGCGGTTTGATATGTCACATGCATGGTTTTAGTTCAATTTTATATTTGGTCACTTCCGGCGGGACACCCGGAACCGGTTCCGGAACACAACCGGTTCAGATATGGTCTGAGAATATTTTCCTGCTTACCTTTCATCAGGATGTCAAAAAAGCCACTATTTGATATGTCGCATGCATGGGTTTGGTTAACTTTTATACTTGGCCACCTCCAGCGGGACATCTGGAACCGGTTCCGGAATACTACCGGTTTCGATATGGTCTGAGAATGTATTCCTTCTTACTGTTCATCAGGGTATCGAAAAAGCTGCGGTTTGATATGCCGCATGCATGGGTTTAGTGCACTTTTATGTTTGGCCACTTCCGGCGGGACACCCGGAACCGGCTCCGGGACACTACCGGTTCAGATATGGTCTGAGACCATTTTTCTGCTTACCGTTTATCAAGTTATTGAAAATGCCGTAGTTTGATGTGTCGCATGGATGGGTTGTAGCGTTTTCATATCTGGCCCCTTCCTGGGGTACCGGTCCGGAACACCTAAATGGCCATAACTCCGGAACGGCTGGACCGATCCGAACTATTTTCAATAGGAAACAATGGGACCACATTCCGCGTCGAATGAACCATCGGTCATTAAAATCGGTTGAGGTTTAGTTCAAAAAAGTGATGTGACCTTTTTTGTACACAGACATACATACACACATACACACACACATACACACATACACATACATACACACATACAGACATTTGCTCAATTCGTCGAACTGAGTTGATTGGTATATGTGATTCGACCCTCCGAGCTTGCTATCAAAAAGTCGTTTTTGGAGTGAACATATAGCCTTTCCAGTACACTTAGTGTACGAGAAAGGCAAAAATAGAAATTGTTGATATTTTTGTCATTTGTCAACCCCTTCAAACTATCTGCTATACGACTTTGTTTCAACTATTTTTTCAATGAAAGGATTCTTATTTTCGATAGATTCATCATAGTAGATTCCAAATCTGGCCTTGAATCTCTTAACGAAGTATGTTTTTACGAAATGGAAGCAATTTTGTAAATTGAGACATACATCTTCATACGTCGATAAACGCCTAAAAGTATGCAATGGCCTTGTAATTCCATATAGATGAATCTGTGTTGTTCAAAATTTGTTAATAAAACATTCAAAAACTACAAAAAAAAAATAAAACTCACCATGAATAGCATGTAATTATATGTTGATGTCCATTAAACATATGTTTTCACAAAGATAACGATTTTTGATTGCTCAATTCACTGCGTTTTTCACTCAGTACTCCACCAACCTAGCCACAAACTCATTTTTATATGTAGACTTTTGTAAAAAAAAAAAATCAATGCCAAAATTCAATACGGCGACAATTTATGTAATTTTAGGTGCAGAGTTCAAAAATGAATACCAGAACATCCAAGATGGTGTCTCAATGTTCAAGATGGCGGTTAGTTTAGTTGGGGTAGATATCCGGAGTCATAAAATCTAAACTGACGTTTCAAAATTTTGCGGCGTCATGACACTTGTTTGGTTTGAGTTTTGGATCGTTGTCTTATATTTTCTGAATATTGGATGTTATGCTAATATAAAATGTATCCATATTGAGTAGATTTAGCAAGCAGTTTTCATTTTGTATTTATGTCAATGTCATCAACATGTCGCTCGAGTTTTGTTGAAAGGATATTTTAAAGCACGAGAAAGGCACCATCACCGCTAGGTGGATTAATTAGGGTTTTTTTTTATTTCTTAAGGATTGTCTTCGGGAAATCGTTCAGGTAATTTATCTTTAGAAAACCATCATCGATGATTTTTTTTCTTCATAAATGCCATCATGAACTTCTTTAGAAAATCCTACAGAATATTCTTCAAATATTTCTTTGGAGAAATTTTCGAGAAGTTTTCAAGGAATTTATTCAAAAAGATTACTTCATTAATGCCCCCAGCGATATCTCAAAAATCTTCCAAGGATTGTTTCAGTAATTCTTTCAGGGTCAGCTGTAGATTGTCGTTTCAGAATTCCTTCATAAACTCTTCCAGCGATTTCTCTATAAAGTTTCTTATAGAAATTCATTCACAATCTCTTTTCGAAATTCTTCCAGAGAATCCTTGTGAATTTCCTTCAGGGATTCTCTTACAAAATCTTACGGGGTTCATCGGACATTCCTCCAACCATTTTTCCAAGAATCCTTTCTGAAAGTTTCCCATGAATTGCTTCCGAAGTTCCTGCATCGAGTTCTATAGAAAATTCTCCAGAAATTAATTTCATTGAATATCAGATTTCTAAAAAAAAGCCTTCTAGGACTGTTTTAGAAAATTTTGCATGACATGCTTCAAAAAATCCTTCATGATTCTTTTTTCGGAAATTTCTCCATTTTTGGAAACCTAAAGAAATTTCTTTAGAGATTCCTCCAAAAATTTCTCCGAAGACTCCTCCAGAGACCCTTCCCTGGACTTCCTCGGAAATATCTCCATTATATCGTACAGAAATTCCTCCGTGGATTGTTTCAGAAAATCTTTCAAAAAACATTTCTCTTTCAGAAGTATATTTCAGGGTTTCTTTATAAAATTTCTCCAGGGATTCCTCCCCAGATATTGCGTTAAGATTTGCTTCTGAAATTTTTCCAAGGATTCTTCCATGAATTTCTTCAGTAATTGTTCCTCAGATTTCTTTATAAACTTTTCTAGATATTCATCAGGAAAATCCTCCATGAAATTTCTTCAGCGATTCTTTAAGATTTTTTTTCCAAGGATTCCTTCAGAGATTCTTCTAAGGACTCTTTTGGAAATTTTCCAACGGTTTCTTCAGAAAATCTTCAGGAATTTGTACAGGTATTCCTTCGCGAAATTTTTTAGGGATCTCCTCAGTGAGATTTCCAGGGATTCCATTGGATTTTTCCTAAGGAATGTCTCCAGTTTTTTTTTTTCAGGGAATTCTATCATAAAACATATCATGTAAATCATAATAACACGAAGTTTACATGACTAAAATGAAGTTTACCATGACTAAAATGAAGTTTACATGACGTGTATTTTTTATCTGTACAGGAAGCAAGTGTTGTTGAATTTTTATTTATAGAAGAGAATGACGTCTGCTACGTCAGTCTGCCGGTCAATAGTGGGAAAGGCGAGTGACGTGATGATTGTCATATATAGATGAGTTGTAGAGAAGAGAGATTAAGTAAATAGAAAAATACAAAGTAGAAGGAAAGAGATGTGAAAAGGATTGAACCCAGGACCTTCTGCAATCGAATCAGAAACGGTAGCCACTAGACCAGCAAAGTCGTCAGAATAAATAAGAAGAAACGAATGCCCCAGAGGTAAAGCCTCTCTGAACAAAAAATAAATAAATAAAAAAATACGAGGCCGTTAAGCCCATTCGTGATGAACCAGTACAATTGTGCTGTTGAGTGATAACAGGTTTGCGATTTTTTTTTCATCTTTTTAGTCTTTGTTTGATGTGATGTAAACTGTTTCAATAATTCAGCCATTACTTATACTTGTATGTGTGCAAACAAACTTTCGTTGCCTCTGAGATTTACAACAACAAATTAAACAAAAAGTGAACAAAAACCGTTAAACATGAAAAAGTTTTATCTGAAACATTTTTGCCTTTCTCGTACACTAAGTGTACTGGAAAGGCTATATGTTCACTCCAAAAATGACTTTTTGATAGAAGGCCCGGAGGGTCAAATCACATATACCAATCGACTCAGCTCGACGAATTGAGGTGATGTCTGTGTGTGTATGTGTGTGTGTATGTGTGTGCGTGTGTGTGTGTCTGTATGTGTGTGTACAAAAAAACTCACATCACTTTTTGGCAGTAAACCTCATCCGATTTCAATGACCGACGGTTCATTCGACGCAGAATCTGGTCCCATTGTTTCCTATTGAAAATGGTTCGGATCGGTTCAGCCGTTCCGGAGATATGGCCATTTAGGTGTTCCGGAACGTTACCCCAGGAAGGGACCAGATATGAAAATGCATCAAACCTATGCATGCGACACATCAAACCACGGAATTTTCGATAACCTGATGAGCGGTAAGCAGAAAAATAGTCTAAGACCATATCTGAACCGGTAGTGTTCCGGAACCGGTTCCGGGAGTCCCGCCGGAAGTGGAAAATATCAAAGTGAACCAAACCCATGCATGAGACACATCAAACCACGGCATTTTCGATAACCTGATGAGCGGTAAGCAGGAAAATAGTATCAGACCATATTTGAACCGGTAGTGTTCCGAAACCGGTTCTGGGCGTCCCGCTGGAAGTGGCGAAATATACAATAGTACCAAACCCATGCAAGCGACACATCAAACCACGGCATTTTAGATGACCTGATGGACAATGAGCAGGAAAATCATCTCAGACCATATCTGAACCAGTAGTGTTCCGGAACCCGTTCCGGGGTTCCCGCCGAAGTGGTTAAATCTGAAAGAGAAACAAACCCGTACATGCGTCACATCAAATAGCGGCTTTTTAGATTACCTAATGAACGGCCAGCAAGTGTTTCGGAATAGGTTTTGAGTGGCCGGAAGAGGCCAAATGTAAAAGTAAACCAAATCCAGGCATGTGACACATCAAACCGTGGCTTTTGCCTTAGCCTGATGAACAGTTAGCTAGAACATAGCATTACGTCACACTAAAGACAACTGGTAGTGTTCCGGAATTGGTTCCGAGAGTCCCGTCGAAATTGTCAAACCCTGCCTGTGACACCTTCAATTTGCAGCGTTTTTTGGTTAACCGATGAGCCGTTTGCAAGACAATAATGTTAGACCATATTTGGTTCAGCCGGTAGTTACCCGGAATCAGATCCGGGTAGTAAAATGTAAAATTTAACCAAACCCATGGATGCGGTACATCAAATCACGACCAGTCTTGTAGACATTCGACACTTTTTACTACCTTCATTTCGTTGCCGCAGTCGGGTGTCAGTCGGCTTTGTTACATTCCTTACATTTGTTACCTCTTACCTACACACAACACGAGCAGTAGAACGAAGATCAATAAACATAAGAAAGGGTCAAATCAATGTTATCTGACACGATGACATGTGTCTAATTCTAGCTTTACGCATAGATTTTCAGCCAATTCCGATTATGAATGTTAATATTAGTTTATTATTGCATGTTGCATTGAATACGACACACATCGGCAACATAGCTCTTATTATGGAAGAAGACAGGAATAACAAAAGCCGAACCGTCTCCCGAAGCCGCTATCGTGGTGAAGTGCATTCGTTTGACATTTTTGTTTCGAACAGTTGTTTGATTGCTTGTGTTGCGAATGTCGGAGACAAAGGAGGCCGAATATCGACGAAAAGGTTCAAATGACTGTGATCTCTAACAAGACTGATCACGACTTATCGACAACCTGATGGAAAAATAGGGTCAGACCACATTAGATTCCCGGTAGTGTTGCGGGTTCAGCTGTGGCTTCGAAAGTGGTTAGAAGTAAAAGTGAAGCAAACCCATTCATGCGATATATCAAATCGCGGTGATTAAGTGAAGGTGAATAAATAGCAATAAAATATTCTCAGACCATAATTGGGACAACCGGTAGTGTCATGGTCCATGACTCATGGAACCAGATCCGGCTATCCCACCGGAAATTCCCATATATATAAATGAACCAAACCCATACATACGACACATCAAATCGCAGATTTTTTGATAATCTAATGAACGGTTAGCAAGAAAATAGCCTTAGATCACATTAGAGACTAGCTGTTGTGTAGCAGAACCAACGTTCATGTGAAAAATTAAATCATGGCTTTGTTTAATGGCCTGATAAACATTAGGTATGAACAACAGTGACGAATAGGTCTAAGTTCATGTAATTTTAGGTGCAGAGTCCAAAAATGAATACCAGAACATCCAAGATGGTGTCTCAATGTTCAAGATGGCGGTTAGTTTAGTTGGGGTAGATATCCGGAGTCATAAAATGATGACCGGAAAGTCTAAAATGACGTTTCAAAATTTTGCGGCTTCATGACACTTGTTTGGTTTGAGTTTTGAATCGTTGTCTTATATTTTCTGAATATTGGATGTTATGCCAATATAAAATGTATCCATATTGAGTAGATTTAGCAAGCTGTTTTCATTTTGTATTTATGTCAATGTCATCAACATGTCGCTCGAGTTTTGTTTAAAGGATATTTTAAAGCACGAGAAAGGCACCATCACCGCTAGGTGGATTAATTAGGGTTTTTTTTATTTCCGTTTTATCTAGGTAGTTAAAGCTTAAAATCGAAAGGCAAAGAGCATTTCTTTCAAATGCGGAACAACAATTGTTATTTTGTTAGGAAATCTACGAGTTCTAGAGAGCCAAAGTTGAGCCATTTGTGTATGTAGATTTCACTTTTTTACGCTCCGTCCCGAAAGGGCTAGTATAGAAAACTCCACTGATATTCTTCCAGGGAATCCCAAAGTTCCTAAGCTATAATACACCTTCTATTAGTTATCGAATTGATTCGGTCAACAAAGTTATCATCGCCCTCGTACTTATCGCATTCACCGCAAACTTCCTAATTCGCTTATGTTCACGTTAAATCATCTATTCCACATGGCATGCCCAAAACATACTGCCATCTGCCGCCGCCGAAGTGACAGATTGAGTTTCCTAATTAGGTACTTTGGGATACTGGTCGCGTTGGCAATAGGAAGAGACAGAGGCAGAGAGAGAGGAAGTTATCCCATTCAGTCGCCCGTTCTCACCCAATTTTCCGCACTTCCAATCGCCAAGGGACCAACCACCATGTGACATGTGTCGTAAAGCTACCCGACTAACCTCCTCGGTTTTGCTTGTGGGTAATACGCCCTCAAAGAAGGTCCGGGGTGGGTTATCGAACTTCGGGCCAATCTCTGCGCGGGCAAGGGAAAGAGGTATCCATTCATCCAATGGTTCTATTTATCCAGCTCGTTTGATTCATAAAATGAAAACATGACACTCGAAAGCTCACTTAAGCGAACCTCAATAAACCTTGTTGCCTGTCCAATAAATAATACGACAAGGGTCGCTGGGAAAGGGCGGGCGGCCCTTGGTAATTGGCGGCGGCCATGGAATCCCGATTCCGAGTGCCACCGCCGCCGCCGAACAGTCATTATCAACTTAAATTGGACGAGATATAAAAGGATTAGTGATGGGATAAGTAAAGCGCAAATAAAATTATGGCCACATTAAAACTTTCGTCCTAATTGGGTTTCTCCCTCTCGAATAAATGAGGCGACCGATCGACCGCGAGTGCACAGCAGCGTTCCCTGTGGTCTGTAATGGTGAAGTTTTCTTTCTGGTTTGTTGTCTGGATTGTCTGTTATCGGTTGTGGTGGCTAATGCTGGGCACTAGGGGTGAATGGAGAAGTTTGTTATGTATTGTTTGCTTTTGAACAAATAGAGAGAAAAACTTTACCATATAAGCTTGGAATGTTCACACCAAATGTTTAGAAGTTCAATGACCGTTTTGGTTCATCTATTACAAATATTTGCATGGAAGTATTTTTTTATGATATCAGGAATTCCTCTTAAAATTGCTTCCGGAAATCCTTCTGGGGTTACTTCAGGAATTTCGTTAGGAATTTCTTCAGGAACAACTATAAGGGTTCCTCACGGAGTTCCTCCACGAACTCTTTTAAAGATTCCTTCAGGATTTCTCCAACAATTCCATCTGTGATTTCTTCAGGAATTGTTCATCCACGAATTCCTTAAGATCCTTGATTCCTTGATCCAGAAATTTCTTCAGGAATTCCTCCAGGATTTTTTTCAGGGGATTCCTTTGGGAATCGCAGCAGGGATTCATCTAAAAATTCCTCCTGGAATTCATCTAGAGATTTTTTCCAGCAGTTCCTCTGGAGATTCCTCCAGGAATTACCACAGGCTTTCTTCTAGTATATCATCCAGAGATTCCTCCAGGAGTTTCTGCATAAATACTATCAGGGATTCTTACAAGAATTCCTCCAGGGTTCCTCCATGCTTTCCTTCAGCACTTCCCTCAGGAATTCCTCTAGGAATTCTTCCTGACATTCTTCCAGGAATTCCTCCTGGAATTGTTTCAGGTATTCCTCCAAGAATCCTTGGAATCTACAGGTGTTCTTCCAGATTTTCACCAGGAATTGCTGCAGAGATTCCTTCAGAAATCCCCCATAGAATACCTCCAGAAACTGGTTCAGGGATTCCTCCAGGAATTTCTCCAAGGATTCCCCTAGGGATTTCTTCAGGAATTATTTCGAGGATTACTCCAGCAATTCCTCCAGAAATTCCTCCAGAAATTCCTCCAGAAATTCCTCCAGAAATTCCTCCAGAAATTCCTCCAGAAATTCCTCCAGGAATTTCTCAAGGGATTCCTTCAGTAATTCCCACAGGAATAACTACAGGAATTCCTCCAGAATTTTATCCATGAATTTCTTCGGGAACTCCTCCAGGAATTACCCTAGGATTTTTTTTAGGAGTCCCTCCTTCCTGGAATTTCTCCAGGAATTGATCCAGAAATCCTTCAGGATTTATGTCAGCAATTCCTCCAGAAACTTCTCCGGCAAATCCTCTAGGGATTCCTTCAGAAATTCTTTCAGGAATTTCATCATGAATACCTTCAGGAATTTTCCAGAGATTTCTTTAGGTATTTCTCCAGTGATTCCTCCAGGAATTACTTCAGGAATTCCTCCAGGGATTTTCCACGAATTTCTCCAGGGATTTCCCCAGTGGTTCCTCCAGGAAATCTTTCGAAGATTCCTCCAGGAATTTCTTCCAGGAAATGCACCTGAAATTTATCAAGAGATTTTTTCCAGAATTGTCTCCAGGGACTCCTCCCAAAATTCCTGTGGAGATTTCTCCAGGAATTCCTCCATGCAGGGATTCCTTCAGGAATTCTTCCAGTGATTGCTCTCATAATTCATCCAGGAATTTAATCAGGATTTTTTTTCAGAAGTTCCTCCAGGCATTCCTCCAGGATTGTCTCTAGAGATTTTGCCAGGAATTGCTTCAGGGATTTCTCCAAGAATTCCTTCAAGGATTCCTTCAGAAATTTCTCTAGGATTTGCTCTAGAAATTCGTCAAGAGTTTCCATTAGAAATTTCCCTAGGAACACCTCCCAGAGTTCATCCAGGAGTTCCTCCAGGTATACTTCCAGAAATTTCTACGGTAATTCCACCGAGAATTCCTCCGGGAATTCTTCCAGAAATTCTGCAGTATTTCCTCAAGGCATTTCTGTAAGAATTCTTCCAGGGATTTCCATCCAGGTATTTCTTCAGAGATTTATCCAGGAATTCATCTAGGGATTGCTCCAGGGATTTTTTCCAACGATTTCTTCTGAAATTCATCCCAGGTTATCAACAAAAAATCATTCAGAAAATTCTGAAATCCTTCAATCGTCTTTTCCAGGGATGTACCCAAGAATCTTTCCAGTATTACATGAAGATTTTTTTGAATTAGGGTAAAAGCCCCCTTCTTCGGCCTAGTACCTATATTCATCTCATTTTGTCTCAAGGACTAGAGATGTGCGCCGTCGAGATTTATTACTTCACGCCGCCGGATGTTTTGATTTTCTAGCACGCCGCCAGCTTAAAACTCATCACGCCGCCGAACTTAGAATTTCCCCAATAATCTTCAGAAAATAATCGATTTAAGTTTAAACGCTCCCAAAATGAATGCATGTCATTCATTGCTGAATAAACAAAATATTTCGTTCAATGATCCTGTTGAGATTTTAGTTACTTTTTAGTCACTTATATATCATCATATAAAAATCCTAGCAAATATCATATTCTTCACACAAGGTGTATAAAGCATGCAATGACAGCATGCATGCTTTTCCCCGCGTGACGTCATAACGACGTTCGTTTATAATTGAGGGGGTTAGAAGCAAAGGGGTGTAAGTGACAAAAACCCACTTTCGAGTAAATGAGGTTTAAAATTTTTCGTCAATTTTTCATTACATACATACAAAATGTGAGGAATTTCAAAATCAACCCAATTTTCTCCGATGTAATGAAATCTGAAGAATTCAGGTTCTAATAATTCAATTCATGCCATCACTTAAGAATTATTTAGGCAGCATCCATTTATTACGTACGCTAAAATTTATATTTTTGCGACCCCCCCCCTCCTTCTCCGTAACGCTTTTTTGTATGGAAATCCAAAATTTTTTGTATGGGCCGTAACGCTTGGCCATACTACCCCCCTCCCCCAAGAGCGTTACGTAATTTGTGGACTGCGCCTTATGGATTTTTTTTATTTATTATGGAACGTTTAATTGTCTGCCGCACTATATACGAGTGCGCAATTACAAGTTACTACACTAAAACCTCAATTTATGCACATGGCTGGGGGTGCATAAATTAAAAAAGGCATAAAATGAGGGAAATTTGTGCATAAAAAAAAACGCTTCCGTAACGCCTCTGAATCCCGGCGAAAATGCTCTGAAACTTCCTGAAATGGCTCCAAAATTCCCCTTAAACCGCCTCGTACCCCATGTAACGCACTTGCGACGCTACGAAACCCCCGAAAACGCCTCCATAAGGCCTCTGAATCCCGCCAAAAATGCTCTGAAACTTCCTGAAATGCCTCCAAAATCCCTCTAAAATCCCCTCGGACCCAATGTAACGCATCTGAATCCCTACTTGCACCCGTTTAACGCACGTGAGATCCTCGGAAACCCCCGAAAACGTACCAGTAACGCCTCCAAACCCCGTCGCAAATCCTCTGAAACTCTCTGCAATGCTTTCGAAAACCCCCTCAGACCCCCGAAAACCCCCCGGAGATCTCCTGGTACCTCGCGGAAACCCCTGGGAACCCCCTGGAACTCCCCTGTGACTTCCATTTGCTCACCCTTATAAACACCCTTTAGCCGCCGTTGCAATAGTTACCGTCATTATTAAATATTCTTATGCACAATATTGGTTCTGAGTAGCTTTCCCTTAATTTATGCAGGTCATAAAAAAGGTGCATAAATTAAAAAGTGCATTAAAATGACATGCATAAATTGAGGTTTTAGTGTATTTACATTCTCATATGCAAAGTATAGTTTGTTAAAATGTTTCGCTATATGAGATGTAAAAGAGCGAAATATTGAATTCTCATTTTTAACGCCGCCGCCGCCGACGACCAAAAATGATGTTTTAACCGCGGCGCACATCTCTGCCGAAGCACCAAAGCAAGCATCACAGCGGTGCCAGACATCAAGAAACAAGTGGTTAATTGAATGAGATTTGGTCACTACAAATACGATGTTTTTTTCAATCAGAATATGGTCGTTTCTTGGTTTAACATCTTGGTAATCGAACTTCTACGCAAATCGATTAATAATTTCATTTTCCAACGCCATTTCTTTCAAAATATTTGGTTTGGTTTTCATCTAAATATGCTGCTACCGCTCAAGCTTTACGAACTATCATCCAGTTCGGCAGCACTGATTTGCCAATCAGCTGTGAATGTATGCGAGTGCAAAACGTGGGGAGCGAGCATAGACGATTCGTCGCGCCGCACATTGTTGTGACTTCTCCTTTGCGAGAGAGGAAAACAATCACAATGAAACTGTCACCTGCTAGGGAAAGGGAGTGCGTTAGTGGGTGAGTGCAGAATGCTCTACGATGAGAAAATGTGAGAGTAGTTGTGGATTTGCTGTAAATACTGTTGAGATGAATAAGGGGCCACCCGGTGCACCGCGATGAGATGAAAATTTTACGGTGTGCTGAAGATAGGTGCGAGTGGCTCGCGATTTGTGATCGCAATTAAATCAAATATTGAAGGTAAATCTCACTCTAGTGCATCGTAAGATCAACAGTGGAAGTGAGCACGTATGTTAAAGGTTTGTATCATTGAGTTTGAAGCGTATACATTGCGCTGTGAGTGATTTTTCATGTTGCACATCCTTAATGAGACTAAGATAGGCACAAATACCCTACTTCAAGAATTTCTAGAGGCATTCCTCCAGGGAAGATAATTTTAAAAGTATGCATGCATACAGGAACCAGGGATTCTTTCAGGAATCTCTCCAGCAGTTTCTTTAGAAGTTAACTCAGGGATTTCATCAGGAATTCTCACAATAAGCAAGACATCAAGTCCTCCAGGGATTCTTCCAAGCAACACGCATGTCACAAAAGAGTCACGGCAGCCCAGGGAATCCTTCAGGAATTCACTCAGAAAAAAACTCTTTCGGAATTCGCTCAGGGATTCCTCCCGGAATGTCTCTGGGAAATGCAGCAGCAGCAGGAATCCCTCTAGGAATTCCTTCTTAAATTCACCCAAATATATATTTTTTTAAATAAATTCCAGGTTTTTTTTTCCAAAAATACCATTATTTGAGAGCTTTTTGGAAATTCCTGCAGGAAATTTTCCAAGTATTTCTCCAGGCATTCCCTTCAGGAGTTCTCACAGGGTATCTTGAAGTTTTCCTCCAGTGATAGTTTCAGGGTTTTTACGAGAATACCTTCAAAAATTCTCCCAAGGACATTCCAAGGACAAGATTCCGGCGAGGATGTACTCGGAACAATACAACTGAAGGTGTATTTTCAGAGAAATAGAGATCCAAGACATTCCAAGCTTGATTCCAAGATTGCTAATAAACATAGACAAACTGGATGAATAATTACTGAAAGAACTACAGTTAGTCTTGGAAGACATTATGCAGACATTTTCAAAAAATCTTCGGACGGGTGATAACTGACACTGAGGAAGATTACAAGTGGTAGTCGAAATACGCGTATCTGTCAAAGGATAAGCAACATAGGGTGGAATTAAAAGGTACGAAACTGATTACACTCATTCGAACACTTTTTAGATGTTTATCGGTAATTTCTATTCTTCATTAGGATTTTTTGTGGCAGTTTATTTTAAACTTCTTCATGTTTTTTTTGTGTAATAGATCCTTGAAAATTTCTGTTCTCATCCAAAGACACTATAGTGTCTTATAGATATATCTGAGAAATTTCCAAAGAAATTGCCGATGAAATTGAAAAAAAATACACGAAAAAATTTTGTAAGTATTTCCTTACATTGCAGGAATTCCGGAATTCCGATTGCAGAAGCAATCTCAATGAAATTGCAGAAGAAGTTGAGGCAGAACAAATGAAATTGACGCTAAGAAAAAATTTCAATTAAACTATCGTAATCCCATCTTCATGACGAAGGGATTCTCAAAGAAATCACCAAAGCAATATCTACAAGAATTGGGAAATAAATTTCTAATGTAATTTTCAATAGAAATTTGAAGGAAATTGTTGTAATAAATCGCCAAAAAATTGTAAAGGGAATTTTAATGGGAATAGGCTCAGTGTACCAGTTATCGCTATAGTGCCTCAAATTCGCCATAGCTGATTTTCACCCTTCAAGGACAGACTTGTAAGAATCCCAAAATGGCCGCCACAATGGCCACTTTGGCACCTACTCACGATTTTGAGGGCACAAATCTCTTCGTAAACATAACCAGCGCACCTGATCTTCCTATTTTAAGCTTATTACATTTGAGCAATAACAGAATAATAAAATGCTTTGTTGTGTGAAGCTTGCTTCTTGAGATTTGTGCGTTTGAAGTTTTGATGCACTGTTGAAGCGGGATGTCAAGACGTTTGTCCTTAACGAGTCAAATCAACAAGAAAAATTGAGTGAACAAAAGATTATTGCACTCAATCAAACTTCACAATTTGCTCAATTTATGATAGAAATAAATCATTTTCCGGTGTGAAGATTTAGCCTAAGCTAAAATTCGCGAATAAAAAGAAACCAAAAAAACATTTTCCTTAAAATTTCGGCTACCTTGCGCCCTATTTCGCCATAGTGTACCAGCTATGGCAAATCCCACAAGGAATGCATGTCAATAGTGCGAAGTGGAACCGAAATTTAAAATAGGTCCATAACTGGTACACGGTATTCTACTTATTTTTGTAGGAATAGTTTAACTTAGTTAGTGCGATAACTGGTACAGGTATCCTAACTAAATCAATTCATGAATAAAGCCTAGAATATTTCAATCACGAAACAAATCCAAACTTTACCGGGAATTGCATCCAGTAGTCAAAATTCTGCATTTAAGTATAGATATGCTACGGAAACGGCTAAGCAGTCTCGAGGAAATCAAACGATACTACAGGGGATAGACAAAATGATCGGGGCAGGCAAAATTTTCACTTTACAAAAAATGTTCAACTAGCTGTAACTTTTCGAAAAGTGCATCGAATATTCTCAAATTTTTACTGTAAGTTCTTCAACTAGTTGTGTATCAGTGGACAAAATTTGGAAAAGATCGGACAATTCTTCACGAAGTTATAAAGATTTTTGAAAAAGATAAAATTATCCGATAGCCAACTTTGAGCTGTTTTACCTCCGGATTCAATGGAACGATTGCAATGAAATTTTGACCATTCGTGACTTATATAATGAACTCTGGAAAACATTTGACTTAATTTGAAATTTTTAACAAGCGAAAAAGTTATAGCGATTTAATTTTTTTCACGATTTTTTACTAAATTGGTCTATTTTTATTATGCATCCCATTAATTTTTCAATTTATTGGCGGCTATGTTGTTACTTTCCTTCAAAACGCATTTATATATAAGTCAATTAGAGGGAAACTAAATGAACTATAATTTGCATCTTGAATTTTGAAACGATGTTGATGTTTTGGATAATTTGGTGTTTTATTAGAAAAATAATCGAATCATTATAATTTTCATCCGTGTTAAGAATATTAAGTTAAGTCAATGGTTTTTCATAGCTCATTATATAAGTCATTAATGGTCAAAATTTCATTACATTCGGTTAATTGAATCCGGAGATATAACAGCTCAAAGTTAGCTATCGGATAATTTTACCATTTTCAAAAATCTTTATAACTTCGTGAAGAATTGTCCGATCTTTTTCAAATTTTGTCCACTGATACACAACTAGTTGAAAAACTTACAGTAAAAATTTGAAAATATTTGATGCACTTTTCGAATAGTTACAGCTAATTAAACATTTTTTGAAAAATGAAAATTTTGCCTGTCCCGATCATTTTGTCTATCCCCTGTATTTGATTTTACCCAACGTTTCGACCACTTTTTTGGTCTTCTTCAGGGGTTAATCGCTTTTATCGTTTTTCGACAAATTTTCTGCATAGAACTGTCTGGTTAACTATTTTGTACATCAAGGTAGTGAATTAGTGATTCGTAGCTAATTTCAATTTTCTTATCACTAATTCTTCCACTTGTTTTAGGCATTTTTTTTTTTGCTGTGCTTAAAACGAGTGGAACAATTAGTGACGAGAAATTTGAAATAAGCTACGAATCACTAATTCACCACCTTGATGTACAAAATAGTTAACCAGACCCCGACAGATCTATGCAGAAAATTTGACGAAAAACGATAACAGCGATTAACCCCTGAAGAAGACCAAAAAGTGGTCGAAACGTTGGGTAAAATCAATTAGTATCGTTTGATTTCCTCGTGACCGCTTAACCGTTTCCGTAGCATAACTATCCCATTCAGTCGATCCCTCCCAATCCTTTTAAATATAGAAATTCCGGAAATATTCCAATCATTCTTGAAAGATTATTGATTCTTCAAAGATTCTTGACTGTACCTGGAATTGCACCCAGTAGTCAAAACACTGCATATAGCTTTGAAACTATGCGTCATCAACCCAAGTTGAGCATACCCCCACTTTCATCACCATCTTAACTATAAACAACATCAATAAAAAGGCAAGCACCAAGTAATGATGACGGATGTGGTAATTTCACCGAACACAGATTTTGAAATTCCTGTAGTCCCACCACCACCCCATTGTTGGTGGTTTTCGGAGCCATATCACCATAAATCGTGTCTAGACTGATGACTCCAATCAATGAGTGTTCAGAAAAATAGATGCGAAATCATGCCATGGCAAGCACCAGCGGCACTTTTAGCACCCCCTAAGGAGCCGAAACCATAATGGTTGGGGTCGGACGGCCTGCTACCACCACCGCCGTGGGGGTCTGACGCGTTGGTGTTGCAGTAAAACTTTATGCGCGAAATAAATTGAGCCGCATGATGCTTTTTTTCGGGCTTGCTTTTCCCAATGGTGTTGCAGATAAGCGGCGGACAACGAGCTTGCCTCGGGTGTGGAAATCATTTCGAATCCCACACGCGCACATTATATTCAACGTTCGAATGAATGGCTTTGTGCTACCCAGATTCAAGCGAAAAAAAACCAACCGGAGTGTTATTGCTCATTTTGGGAAAATAAAAACCATCAATACGGGTGGTGTAACCCTTGCCAATTGGTGGGTGGTGGCGGGCGGCAATGTGACGACGGTCATTCAATTTGTATGTATGTGCGTCAATACTGAAATGAGACGTCTGAAAAAAAAGGAAATTTAACGGCCCCATAAATGTTGAGTTCTATGTCGTTTGGGTTAAATTTGATTGTGGGTGGGTCGATAAGTCGATAGTTGTAGTTTTCTTTTCAAATAAATTATTTTTATTTGGCAAGGAAATCCTACAGAGGCTTGATTTTTTTTACATGGTCCCTCAGCTATTTTAGGAATCCTTAAAAAAATATGCCACGTAACCTCTTATCCAAACTTCTGGTCCAGAAGATTAGATAAAAGGAATTTATAAGAGCTAGGCTACTTGTGGAAGTCTGAGCAGCTTCAATTGAATAGTATGCGAGCCGAATAAAGCAATCGCCTCCACTGTTTCACTGCTGAGTATAATTTTAGCGCTTGTCGTTCCTCTGGCATACTAGCTACGTGCCCAGCCCAGCGCAGCATGCTGTGTTTTTTTCGCTTCACTATATCCATCTCTTTATACTCTTGATACAGTTCGTAGTAAATGTGACGCCGCCAGATACCGTCCTCCAGTTTAACGCTTAGTATTGTTCGCAGCACTTTACGTTCAGAGACTTCATAAGGGCTGTCCGATCAACTCAAGGATCAACTTGTCTCGACCAAATGAATTAGAATCTTGTACAACGCGAATTTAGTCTTCGTTTGCAGCCTACGGGACTGCAGCTGGTTTCGCAAACCGAAAAAGGCCCAATTAACGCACTTCAGTCGATACCCTTCCTTGTCTGGAGGGCCAATGAGACCATCCATTCATCTAGCAGGTAGTTCTTACTCTTCTCATATCTTCATCAATATGAAGCGGCGCAAGTGTTGATACGGTTGCTCACTACCATGCTTGAGAAGCTCGAACGGGAGTTCATCCTTCTCAGCAGTCTTGTTATTCTACAGCACTTTAATGGCTGTCTTAATCTCGTCTTGCGTTGGAGGTTCCGATTGAATTCTGTCTGTCGCGCTTCAATTCCCACCGTTCAACAATTTCTCGAAGTGCTCTCTCCACCTGGCAGTCACCATTGTTTTGTTTGTCAGCAAATTTTCATCACGGTCGTTGCATATGGTGGGAGAAATACCTTTTTTTCTGCGTACGCCATTGGCAGTTTCGTAAAACCTCCGCATATCATTCTATTCCATACCCGAGCAGAGGCGGATAACAAAGTGATATCACTTTGATAACAAACTGTGTTATCGGTGTTATCATTTTGTTATTTTTGTTATCATCTTTTACAATTGATGATAACTAGATGATAACTAGATGAGAGTCTGATGAACCTCGAATCTAAAAATAGATTCCACTTTCCACCTTCAATGCGACTGTACTACGAAAGCGTACTCTTCAATTACTCTCACTCTCACTGAGTTTCGTTGGTATAGGGGCTATCTGCTGCGACTGACAATCACTCGATCAGGGTTCGAGACCCGCCTGAGTGCAGTCGTTGAAAACATTGGTTTTAAATTATTAGAAACTTTTTTCAATTGCTGACGATGTCGGTAAAGTGGATTTTTACTATTTTGGTCGATAAAATAGCTCTGAATGATAACTAATTGATAACAAAACCAGTTATCAATCAGTTGTATTTTTTCATGTTGATGAACAAAATATTGTATAACACAATTAGTTATCAACTTGCTCTGAATGATAACTTATTTTCTTATTATTTTGGTATTCGAAAAGTAAATTTGAGTTATCATTTTTGTTATGTTGGCTCTTAATTCAACCTAAATGATAACAAACTCAATTATCAACCGAATGATAACCAGGTAACAGAACTTGTTATCATTTTGTTATCCGCTTTTGCTCGGGACTCTCTACTCTGGCGCATGAGCAATCACATTTTCCTAATTGTGTGTTTTTTTGTTTCGTTTTGCGGTGAATTAGTCTTTCGGCTCCAGCTTCCCTATATCGCTCCCTGCTCTGCCGGGTCCCAGACACTTTCCGGCTTCTGGGAACATTCTTCTTCTCCGTTACTCTCGGGCACCCCTCGTTGAACCACCCGTTCCTAGGTCGTCCCTGAGCAGTGTCTATCACCTCTCGCACTTCCGTACTCATCGCTCGGTGGATAGACTCCCACAAAGAGTTGTGATTATCGCTATCGTTGATCTTACTAGAAGGTGGCTTTTTCGGCCGTACCAGTCTTAGTAGCAGCAAAAACGGATTTGCATCTACACCAAAACCTCCATGTAGGTAACAAGTCGGGGCTGCCTAAATAGAGTTTTTACCTAAATGGATTCATTACCTAAATGGATTCAGTTCATTACCTAAATTGATTTGAAGATTGAAAAGAAGTTTAAGAAGGGCGAGTGGCCTGTAGATTTAAAGGGGGCCATGCGGGGTTTCAGAGGAATGTCATGGAAGTTTCAGGTGGGGGGGGGGGGGCGTGTCAGAGGCGTAGCACTGAGGAGGGGGGTATTTTCGGGGAGTTTCGAAAGGTCTCTTGCGTTACATGGGATCCGATGGGATTTTAGGGGGATTTCGAGGGCATTTCAGAAACCTTCAGATGACTTTTGGCGTGTTTCAGAGACGTTATTCAGGCGGAACGTAAGCGTTTCAGAGGGTATCTGGTGCGTTGCATGCCCTGCCGAGGGGGTTTTAGGGGGATTTTGAGGGCGTTTTCGGAAGCAGGAGTTACGCAGGCGTTTTCGAGGGTTTAGGAGGGTCTCAGGAGTGTTACAGGGGGTTTTGAAGGGGGTTAAGGGGGCCTACAGTTTCTTAAAATACAGTTTGAATCATAGCTCTTAAGTAAACTTCAGGGAGATTTCAGCGGCGCTTTAAAGCGTTTCTTAAACGTTTCTGGTGGTTAAAGAGGAGATCCAAGACGTTCCAGACTGTGTACGATTGTAGATCCGATGACCTATACTCAAGGGACCTCTTAGAGATTCTTAAACAAAGATTGAACTCACTACTTGCCAGCACAAAGTTGCATGAGGCTGTTGTTACTACCTTTGACGCCCACGCGTCTGTGGCATGGACGTCCGTACGCCCTAGGCTAGCTCACCTCTCAATTGCCTCTCAGGGTCGGCACACGTGCTTGAAGATACTCACCGTAACAGACCTAAACGTTCTCAACCTGAAAATCTTTCTTTCGGTATATGCACAAAATCTAAGACAAATTTTGAATTCTTGATAGCAACCCAATAAAATTTACATTTATTTACGTTTGAAAATCACTTCTATTTGAAAAAGCCTAATTCTTGCTCACTGCTCGATTACCTTGATGATGGGGTTTCTGTTGCCGTCGTCACGTGTCGTGCTCACCTCCGTGGCACCGTTGGTCGCTGCGTGTCGTTCAGGAGCGCTTCACCCGTATCAGGGCCGAAATTTCGTCCTGGAGAGGAAACTTGATGCTGGGCCGTTCAAAGCGGATGGCCACGGTCGTTAGTTGACGTACGACCCGTTCAGCGCATCTGGGAGCAACACTTCACTGCACAATCACTGGTTTCTTCGAGAGGAATTATCTAGCTCACGGTCGCGACACCTTGTCTTACCGGTCCACTCACTTTACGGACAGATCGTAGTGCCGACTTCACTTTACAAACCGGTAAACGACCTCTCCACTAAACTGGCCTCAACGTTGGCAATAAGGAGGTCCAGTTGTCACCAGGTGACCACTAAAGCACACTTCGGTGACGTTTATCGCGAGCTAGATTGTTGGAGAATTATCTCCTAAAGTATTTTAACTGACTTCACTGTCCGAACGTTAAACACTGTTCGATTAATTTTCGATTCTCACTTGCTGAACACTTGGTATTACAAACCTTCACTATCGTTGCTTCCCAGAATGATAAAAGAGCCCCGCCGATGGGTGGCAGGAGCTTATATACCCAAGAGGTAGAACATTTGGGCAACGCGCGATGATCATCCGATTTTCTCATTTTCCTCCTCCTACAGCATCCAAAGTAGGGTGTGGTGGTTCAACCGCGAACCAGCCTCCCACCCATACATCGAGCAGTCTTCGAGTTCCCATGAGCCAGGCTTAGTCGAGCAGTTATGAGTTCTGAGCTATCTACGCTACAAATCGACCTCGAAATGCCCTATCGGAAAATCTTGGGTGCTAGTACTTCAATTAATTTGAATTATTATGGTTGATGATCTTGACAATAAGGTTGATAATCAAATAGGTACAAAGCCATATGATTTAAATTATATAATTCAACAGTTTTTCGTCTTCTTCGATCACAATATAAATGGCTTTTGAATAATTAAACAGATACCGAAACAGATTCTTTTTGTTAAAACATTTGTCAAATGTTACACTGTGTAAGCATGACTTTTATTCAATCATTTAAGCACACAAGTTATGCATGTTATGCTCAAGAAAGTTCTTAGGAAACCTTAAACAGTCCCAAACCAACCCCTCCCCCCCTCATTGCACCACACTGAGCACGCCATAAACTCCTCTTAGGGGCTGTCCATAAACCACGTGGTCATTAGGGGGGGGGGGGGGGGGGGTGGGGTGGTTCGGCCAATGACCATTTTGTATGGACAAATAAAAAATGTTGTATGGACTAATGACCACGCGGGGGGGGGGGGGTTGAAAAGTCCCAAAAAAATGACCACGTGGTTTATGGACAGCCCCTTAACTCCACTTGCAACTTAATTCCTTTAAACCATCTAAATCTAAAACAATCCAACTGCTCTGAACACAATCAGATTCCATTTAGGTAACGCTTCCTAAATGGAGGGACCTAAAAAGATTTTACCTAACTGGATTCGACCTAAATGGAGGTTTGAGTGTACATCTGACGGTTTCGGTAATTCATTTTACCTGTTTCAAGGACTCTAAAATTTTACAAATAGTTTTAATTTTACATAATTATTGCTTTTTTTGTGTGCATCCACTAGGCCTGCTTCTGATAATGACAGTCTGCTGAAACCGCTGGATGTTGAAACGCATCGATCGCCGGTTAGTAGAGCCGGTTACACGGTTGATAGCTGAGCTTGAATCTTACTATCTACGAGATTGTGAGATGTGGGGACCCTTAAAAGCTCTTACATCGATAACGCTCGAGAAGTGTCGGCCATCTACCAACACATGGTCGATTTGTTTGCGAACTTCGCCGTTTGGGTGTCTCCAGGTGTACTTGCGCATACTCTTCCGTGTAAAGTAGATAGGTGCTACTAGTGATGGAATCAAGGCTTTCCCTACCGATGATTAGACGGATAAAG
This sequence comes from Aedes albopictus, assembly GCF_035046485.1. Taxonomy (NCBI): domain Eukaryota; kingdom Metazoa; phylum Arthropoda; class Insecta; order Diptera; family Culicidae; genus Aedes; species Aedes albopictus. The sequence continues at coordinate 474,151,419 of NC_085137.1, read as the reverse complement.
TCCTCTCTTCCGACCTGCGCATTGGTGTCACCGATTATAGTTTTAACGTCGTATTTTGGGCACTTTCCCATTTCTGTCGATGGTCGGCGCATAGACATTGATCAGCTGTAGATAAAAAAAATTTCCTCGTATCCTCAATACGCAAATCCGCTCGTTGATTGGCTTCTACCTCATAACTCGCTTAATCTGTTTCCCGATCACTATGAATTCGAATCCAAGTTCTTGAGTAAGGAAGGGTCTTTACCAGATTTCCTGATGGGAATGACTTTAGCTGACTTCCAGCATGGGGAAACCTGGGGGAGGCTGAAGCCGATTGTGGACGCCTTACTTCCTGGTTGTGCGCCCTCCTGTGGATCTACAGGATTCCCGTCCGCTTCGAACAGTTGCGGTCTGCCTCTGCTGCGATGTTCCTCTGGGTTCCAATCTCACGCTTGCTTGCGACCCACCACCACTTTCGCTCTCGAATCTCTGTCGCTATCGGCTCAACTACGCTGGAGATCCAATTGTGAGACCATTATACACGAATTATATACCGCAGGCATCTATTGATGAAGACCTGCAGCCGTTGAGTGTTCTCCACTGATATACACCAAGTTTCACATTTCGTACAGCAGCACAGATATCACGTTCGAGTTGAAAACTCGGATTTTGGTACGTCGACTAATCTGGTTGTTTTTCACACATTTCTTAAACTCGCAAAAGCAGCCCTCGCCTTCTTGATCCGTGCATCTACGTCGATCTTGGTGCTGCCATGGGCCACCATTAGGCTACCAAGATATTGGAAGCATTCAACATTCTCTACTGCTTGCCCAGCTACCGTAAAGCTGGAAGGGATGACCGTGTTTACATCCAACGATTTGGTCTTGTTGACGTTGATGGTAAGACCTGCCGCTGAGGAGCGATTGGCAAGATCATCGAGCTTGCTCTGCATATCAGAGCGCCGTTGAGCTAGGAGAGCAACGTCATCAGCCAGTTCGAAGTCATTTAGGTGCTCCACGGTAATGGGTTGCCACAGCAATCCACGATTTGGTTCACGGTCAATTGCACCAACCAGGATCTCGTCGATTACGATGAGGAACAGTAGCGGTGATAGTATACATTCTTGCCACACTCCAGCAACGACCCAAATGGGATCGGACAAGACACCTTTGTACAGTAGGGGATTCTGGGGTAATACGCACCACTTAAGGAAAATGCGTCCATGCATGTAAAAAGGCAATAATTTATTGGTTTAATGCATGCATTCATTGCATATACTTTCATTCTAAGAGAAACCAAACAAAATTTCAGCCTTAATACAGTTCAGCTTTTGAAAATAACGTATTTTGTAAAGACTAATATTACGGCTTCGTATGTTTATGCGGGGCAGTATGCACCCTTGCTCGGGGTAAAATGCACTACAACAATGGGGCAGGATGCACTCCAACAAAGGGGCAAGACGCACCACAACATTGAGGCAAGATGCACCGTCGAGTTTAGAAATCTTTTTACTTCTTAGACAAAATGCATGTTTTATAAGGTTTTAAGACAAACAATAGCTCAATTTTGTTTGCGATTACTTACAGAGCACTCATAAATATGATTACAGCTTGTTTTCTATAGGTGCGTTTTGCCCCAACCAATGGAGTGCATATTGCCCCAATCAATTGCAAAAAATAAAATAGTTTAAAACATATAATTTACGTAGATTACTGTTTAAGTTATTTTTCCTATGCTTAGCATTGCCCTCAATGAACTGAATAAACACAACAGCATTAGATGTTTGGTCGATTTTCACCATCAAATCATTCGACAAACGATCGGGAAAATTACATCAGAATCGTGCTTTTCAATTTTATTCATTTTTCTCACTAATTACGTAGCGCAGATATGTAAAATTTTCCAGATGCTCATTTATTAAGACGTTCTATTAGACTGATAAGGTTTCAAAGCTTTAAAACCGATAATCCCTGAAAAACAAAGGGGGTGCGTTTTGCCTCGACAGTGCGTATTACCCCAGATGCCCCTACTCTGCACGAAAAGGCCCTGTAGTGCTTCAATGAGGCCGATGATTTTCTCAGGGACACCTTTGCGCCTGAGGGCTCCCCACATATTTTCGTGATTGAGACGGTCGAAAGTTTTTTCGTTATTAATGAGCACCAGGAAAGGCCATCACCTTGTCGTAGTCCCCGTCGAGATTCGAATGAACTGGATAGTTCACCCGAAATCCTTACGCTGTTCTGCACACCGTCCATCGTTGCTCTTTTCAGTCTGGCAAGCTTCCCGGGAAAGCTGTTCTCGTCCATGATTTTCCATAGCTCTGTGCGGTCGATACTATCGTATGTCGCTTTGAAGTCGATGAACAGGTGGTGTGTTGGGACCTGGTATTCACGGCATTTCTGGAGGATTTGCCGTACGGTGAAGATCTGGTCCGTTGTCGACCGGCCGTCGAAGAAACCGGCTTGGTAACATCCCACGAACTCATTTACTTCAGGTGAAAGACGACGGAAAATGATCTGGGATAGCACTTTGTAGGCGGCATTCAAAATGGTGATCGCTCGAAAGTTCTCACACATTAACTTGTCGCCTTTCTTGTGGATGGGACAGATTATCCCTTCCTTCCACTCCTCCGGTAGCTGTTCGGTTTCCCAGATCTTGACTACTAACTGGTGCAGACAGGTGGCCAACTTTTCCGGGCCCATCTTGATGAGTTCTGCTGCGATACCGTCCTTACCAGCCGCTTTGTTGTTTTTGAACTGGTGGATGGCATCCTTAACTTCCCTCAGCGTGGGAGTTCGCTCGTTCCCGTCCTCTGCTGCACCAACATAGTCATTTCCTCCGCTGCCTTGGTCCTCCGTGCCTACATTCTCTTCGCCATTCAGGTGCTCGTCGAAGTGCTGCTTCCACCTTTCGATCACCTCACGTTTGTCTGTCAGGAGGCTCCCGTCCTTATCCCTGCAGATTTCGGCTTGCGGCACGTAGCCTTTGCGGGATGCGTTGAGCTTCTGGTAGAACTTACGTGTTTCTTGTGAACGGCACAGCAGTTCCACATCCTCACACTCCGCTTCTTCCAGGCGGCGCTTTTTCTCCCGGAAGAGACGGGTCTGCTGCTTCCGCTTCTGTCTGTATCGCTCTACATTCTGTCGGGTTCCATGCTGCAGCATTACGCCCACGCTGCATCCTTCTCCTCCAGAACCGCTCTGCACTCCTCGTCGAACCAATCGTTTCGTCGACTCCGTTCTACGTACCCGATAGTGCTCTCGGCTGCGTTGTTGATGGCTGCTTTGACTGTACTTCAGCAGTCCTGTAGAGGGACCACATCAAGCACACCCTCGTCCGGCAACGCTGCCTCGAGATTTTGCGCGTATGCGGTGGCGACATCCGGTTGCTTCAGTCGCTCTAGATCGTACCGGGGCGGCCACCGGTACTGTACATTGTTAATAACGGAGAGTTTTGGGCGCAGTTTAACCATCACCAGGTAGTGATCAGAGTTGATATTAGCGCCACGATAGGTCCTGACGTCGATAATGTCGGAGAAGTGCCGTCCATCAATCAGAACGTGGTCGATTTGCGATTCCGTTTGTTGTGGTGATCTCCAGGTGTAACGATACGGGAGGCTGTGCTGGAAGAAGGTGCTACGAATGGCCATGTTCTTGGAGGCGGCGAAATGGATGAGGCGTAGGCCACTTTCGTTCGTCAGCTGGTGGGCGCTGAACTTTCCAATCGTCGGTCTGAATTCCTCCTCCTGGCCTACCTGAGCGTTTAGATCCCCTATGATGATCATGACGTCGTGGTTTGGGCAGCGTTCGAGCTGCGCGTAAAATGCGTCCTTGTCATCATCAGTGCTTCCGGAGTGAGGGCTGTGCACGTTTATTATGCTAATGTTGAAGAATCGGCCCTTGATCCTCAACCTGCACATTCTTTCGTCGATCGGCCACCAACCGATCACGCGCCACTGCATGTTGCCCATCACTATAAAAGCTGTTCCCAGCTCGCATGTGTTGCCGCAACTCTGGTAGATGGTATGATTACCTCTAAACGTTCGCACCATAGATCCTGTCCAACACACCTCCTGCAGCGCTACGATTCCGAACCCGCGGTCCTTCAGTATATCGGCGAGTATGCGGGTGCTCCCGATGAAGTTGAGAGATCTGCAGTTCCACGTACCGAGCTTCCAACCGCAAGTCCCTTTTCGTCGCTGTGGTCGTTTCCATTGGTATCGGTTCGCATTCTTCTCTTGTTGATTTTCCGGTTCTAGTCTTTTTTACGGCTGGCTCGCAGGGCCAGACCTGTTGTTATTCTCTCCTGCGAGTTTCCAGATACAGAGGTTTAAAATTTCCAGCTAACACCCTAAGCTTTCAGGTAACAGGACTTGTAATCAATTTGCTATCCAACTTTGCGTGGGAATACTCTTGGTCAGTGAAGAGAATTATCGAACAAAAGAGGCACAAAACAAGCTACAAAGAAGGCGCAGCGATTACTCTTTATCCCAATTGGTAACAGATAATGACATAATCCCGAAAATTTTTGTTGCAGACTTTTTTAAGATACATCTTCAGCAGCGTCACGGTGTGTCTGGTGGACAACATTATTTAAAAAAAATCGGTATCGCTAAAATACCCACCAAACGAAAGCTAAGGGTCCCACCTTTCATTTGAGACTTAAAAGAGAAAGTTCTATCGGCGGGTCTAGAACATTTTTTTTTTTTTTTGAAATAGGGTGATATTTTTTGTATTTTCTCGAAGTACCAAGTAATAACGAAAAACAGTTTGTCCATTGCCAACATGGCTTTCCGACGGAAGATTTTTTATATGATGTTAATTACACTTCCCACAAAAGCATAATAGTCCTATGTTAATAAAAAAAAACAGTAAACAGTAGTCAGTTTCGTGGTTATAGGCAGTAATGCGTAAAAAATTGTAATAGTTTCAAGCAGGTGGACATGATGAGTTCAAATTTCAATTTATATGTGTACCGCATCATGCTCTAATACTCGTAATTATTATTAAATCACCGTGTTCATCCTTATAGAATGCATTTGACAAAACACAGACAAACAGACGTAACACTTTTCAATAGGGCTTGGCACATGCATTTAACGATGAATTCAAATTTCGTTTGATTTCCGCGATTCTTTCACCAGAAGTGCTTACGAAACTTACAGGAGACATGTATAAAAGTGTGCGTGTTAGGCAAACATTAAATCGCATCCCATCATGGCCGACAGTGTCTCGCGCGGTTCTACCAATAGGTGGATGCGTGTTCATGAAAAAGACAGCACAAAAATTTTCCCTAAGAGCTACGTCTTCTTGTCTGTGATATAAGGGAATGGCTGTGTGTTCCAAATACAATTGGCTAAAACTGCAAACTGAACATGTTATTGATACTTTTACTTTATAAACAAGTTCTACAAATTTCTAGGCACAAAACATGGCCAATTTATTTGACTGAGCTGTTTTAAGTGAAAAACATCCTTAACGCCACGATGTTAGATGCAAAGATACTACAATTAATTACAAGACGACATACACTTTCCAGAATCCTAAGATGACCGCAACTCGATATTTTCTGGAATCAAATTCTTAAAACGCGTGTATTTCTAATGGGGCAGGTGGGTCACGACACATAATTTGAGAAAGGCGGTCCTACAATAATGGAGCAAAACTTAAAAAAAATGCGTTGATTTATTTAGCTTTTTGGTAAAATAGGTACTTTTTCATAATATCTAATTGTTATCCGAGATTTCTTGTTCTCAAGGCCGTCATTAACATAATCGTCATCATTGAAAAATCTAAAGCGGTTTTCTCATCCAATACTGATATTTTCGTATCAAAAATGTATTTACTTTACTGCTGTAGGAGAATGGAGTTCAGTGATTACATTTTCAATGCAAACATGAAATCTCCCTTTTGCATCTTTAGCAGAACTGCAACGAGCACTATCTTTTTGCATCATCGGTAGTAGTGCTAGGTCTGCCGCGTTTGCTCTTAAATTAAGAAGAAACTGTAGTTCTTGCAGCACTTCATATTGCGCAATTACAGCAAATATCGATACTCTGCGTAGAAGACTCAAATTCTAAAGGGTATGATCTCATCAATGAACGAATAAACTTTAAATGAGTAATTGCGATGTATTATAGTTTTATTCTGTCTTTTATTTGTATGCTCAGCCATATAAAACAAATATCTAAATCTGTGAATATCTACTACCTTCGATGATATTGATGATTGCAGAAAAAGCTTCTTCGAACACAGCACGCACACCTTGGTACGGTTTTCATCGTGACTTTATGATTTCATGTCATATTTGTTTCTCTAAAAGTTTGGAGCAAAGCTATGTTGAAATTGGATATCTTTTATTTTTTATGATTCAATACCTAATGCTATACCACACGCACAGCAAATTAGCGAAAAATATTAATTGCTTTTACAAGTACCAGAACGTATACCGGCCTATAATGGAACGTAGTCATTTCATCAGAGCTACTTTGTTGATCGTTATATTTTTATTGACATCCAAGTCATGGCCTACTACGACTGTAAAACTTTTCAAAAATTTGGCACTATCGATAAAAACAAGAAGAATGGCAGTCGAAATAACTTCTTCAACATGTCAATAAGGAGAAGATGGTTAACACATATACCTAAATATTGATAAAATTCTATTACAACTCCCTTAAATATTTTTTTACACTTGTCTAGGCAACATTTTGTATGGAAAATTTTGAATATGTTTTTACCCGTTTACTCTATTAATATGATACGTTACTAATGAGCGACCTCATACGAACCCATTAGGTTACACTCAAGGTTGAAAGGAAGAAAATGCAAATCTTAGACACATTCCACGCGTTACGCTTTGTGCGAGAATCAAACTTTTGCTTCCAAAAATTGTTATGTTGTCATATACATACCAACCAGCATATGAAACGGTCAGATTTGGATAGAAGATTAAGTTTATGCTTTCTAATCGGGAATTGAATCTTTGTACTTCGAAAGAAAACAAGAAATACAGCGTAACGGGACACCATCGCAAAAAATTACGAATTTTGACCGAACGCCAAGAAATTTGCTACTTTCTAGAAGCAGTTTTCAAAGTTTCAGGTATTATTAGAAGAATATAGGTAATTATCTTCATTTTGGTGCAAAAAGAATCGAAATCGTCAGCAGGAGCCCGGAAATATCGTTCAATGAAGTTCAAAAACCGCTGTGTAGAAGTGCGTGGAATGTGTCCTCATAGTAATAAAATTTTGAAAAAAAAAATTGTTCTAGGACCGCCGATAGAACTTTCTTGTTTTAGCCTCAAATGAAAGGGGGGACCTTCAGCTTTCGTTTGGTGGGTGTTTTAGCGATACCGATTTTTTTAAAATAATTTTGTTCTACCAGACACACCGTGGCGTTGCAGTGTTTACCGACTCGAAGTTACCGCTCGAAAATCACAATGCAAGGCTTAAAAATCTCTAAACTCGGGCTGCATGATCTTTATCCTATTTTTTTTTTAAGTTGGGACAAACCTATGTCGCATTGGGTAGAATGTCGCAACAAATTCAGGTTGCTACATTATCGTTATTGTTGCGCGATGGTTGAATTTTGATTCACTGCTCTTGGTTCTTTGTGTGAATGTAGCTATGACACTGGAACAGCAATTTAAAACGGTTAATCGACCTCAAGCTTTGTGGGACTTGAAAGTGCATTGTATTGTCATGGGAAGTGGAACTTTTGTTTTTCAGCGGCAGTTGCATGTAGCGCGAAAATTATAATTGAGAGGGCACTAGAAATCAAACACATAGCCATTCGCATATGAAGCGAAAATAAAAGTATTACCAATCACACCACAGAGCCTGGCATTCCATGATGCATTCGCCTTGAAAGACTTCCGTTCCGAATAAATAAGTCCGTAAACAGATATTTCTACAAACCTACATGGACGAGAATAAACCTCTGCTTTCGACACAACCATTGCCACTTTCCACGGCGACCACGATAAGAGCAGAGTCCACTTTCCAAAGCTGGCTGAACATGACCAACCTCAGATCAGAACGATATGGGAACGCCAAGATAAATAGCGGCATGAGATCCATCCGGAAGGAATGCTGTGGAAGTGGCCATCCATTGAGCCACCGCACACAGATACTCGCTCGCCAAGTGCACCAGACTGACTGTATTCACTAGTAGCGGTTGCGGAACAGGTGGTCGAAACGCTGCCGCCACCGCACCTTTCTTTCCTGGGTCGGAAGAAAAATGAGATAAACTTATTTTTATGCGGCGCTACATAGTGCGGAACGTGGCACGCCATAGATGAGCCAGGGAAAAAGGATAACGCCACCGGTGCGGTGTTCAGTTATGGGTACGGGCCACCGGTCGCTGCTGTTTGCCAGATGCACATGGGAGCAAATTGTGGGAATAGTGAATCCTTGCCATGTTGCTGCTGTTAGAGGGAGGACAGTTGCGGCACTGCCAGAGCATAAAAAGAAGCGTTTCCGCTTCGTCTATTTGTTGTGTGAGTGAATGTGGAGGAGGAAGTCTGAAAGCTATTGGGAAATGCATTCAGCAGAGTGGTACTGTTGGCGCAGTGCAGAAGGGTATTGAAAAGTAAACACTGGATGCATGTTGGTGCTCCTCTTCGCAGGGGACCTTATATGGTAGATTCAGCAGCCAAAAGCCATCAGCCGACGATTTGGCGTGTCGTTATTTATGCTCCATCGAACTTTACTACGACCGTATGGAAAGCGTTCGGCTCCTTCCCGCATGAAGATATAAAACGTCATTGTTTCAAATCGAGATGGATCAAGCTGAAAACGATGGATGGTGTGGCTCCGAATCCATCATCTTTCACCATTGTTGACCTACTTTGTATTCCGTCAATAGGATGTCTCCCAGGCATCATACCTCCCTCCATACATGAAACACAGAAAGCTCTGACTTCATTTTCACGGCATATGTTCACTAGCGTAGGAGTGCAGAATTGTGACGCAATTTGGTGCTTTCTTCGAAAGCTGAATTCCATGTAATCTTCTGTCCTAATACAATTTCACATCTCAACAATAATCACCCTCGAATGGAATCACCGAATTACGATCGTCTGGTACCACAGTCCTGTCGCACCAACAGCAAATCTACCACCATCACCACGCTGCTGAAGCGCACGCTACCAACCTACAGGCAGTGTTGGGAATACTCACTTGCAAAGAGTCATACTCACCTGGTACTATCTCAGTTCAGAAGCATGCTATCAAAAAACGGTGTTTGAAGGATTTTTACGTTGTAGTTTAATCTAAAAGTTTGCCGAATGAAGTAAAGGTCACACACGCATACCAAAGTCGTGAGAGAGCTGTGAGTATAAGGTGAGTATAAATTACACTAATTTTACTCACCTCGTAAGTAACACTTTGGTATGTGTGTGCGACTCTTACTTTATTCGGCAAAATTATAGACACAACTACAATGTAAATGTCCTTCATACACCGTTTTTCGATAACATGCTTCAGAACTGAGATAGAAGCAAGTGAGTACTCCCAACACTGCCTACAGGGGGTGGCCAAAATGATTGGGATAGGCAACTTTTTTTTCTCTCACCAAAAAGTTTAACACGCTGTAACTTTTCATAGAGTGCATAAAAAATTCTCAAATTTTGACTGTTTGTCAACCTAATCTATGTGCATCATTGGTACAAATTTGTGTTTGATTGGTTAATCTTTTGCGAAGCTAGAACCGTTCTCATAAAACGTTTCCTAGACAACTAATTTTTGAACTGTCATATCTCGGAAACCAGTAAACCGCATTGAATGAAATTTTGAACGTTTATCAACAATATATTAATGCTTCACAAGTCTTTAACATATAGGTACTTTTTGAACGTTGAAAATAGTTATGATGGATTGACACTTTTTGGATGTTTCTCGAAAAAATGTAAATTATTTACATCAATGTCATTACTGTTTAGTTTGATTTTTAAAGATGTTGTACTTCTGTTCTCAAGATGTCTATAATAAAATGTATTAGAGCCTCTTTGGATTAAAGGTAGGATACATTTAGTAACTTTTGGGTCAAAATGTCAAACTGGTATTACTTTATTCGTCGTGAAAAAATATTTCATTTTATGACGTCGTATCAAGTATCGATTATATTGTTGATAACCGTTCAAAATTTCATTCGATTCGGATCACTGGTTTCCGAGATATGACAGTTCAAAAATTAGTTTTCTAAGAAATAGTGTTTTACGAGAAGGATTCTAGCTTCGCAAAAGATTAACCAATAAAACACAAATTTGTACCAATGATGCAAATTTAATAGATTGACAAACAGTCAAAATTTGAGATTCTTCGATGCACTCTATGAAAAGTTACATCTTGATGAACTTTTTTGTGCAAGAAAAAAAAGTTGCCTATCCCAAACATTTTAGCCATCCCCTGTAAGTCAAGTAACGTTGCTCTAGCTGCAAGCATGCGGAATTGTTTCCAATCTTTTATGCTCTCGTAGCATTCCCTAGCTCACACCCACTCGCAAGTCGCAATTACTCTGCAGGCTGAGCTTAGGTTATAAAAATAACAGAGGTCCAAGTTGCATAAATCCATACGGAATAAGCTCTCCCGCCCGACACGGAGATCCATTTCTTTGCTGGGATAAGTGGAGTTGAATTCTGCCCGAGGTAAAGTGGATTGATGGCAGCAGCTTCATGGAGACTATGAACATGAACCGTGGCTCGGATGAAATAAATGATTATGCGGTGTGGTGCTCAACCGGCGGCGTTGGATGTTTCTGGCCCGACAGTAATGTGAGTGTTATCTTCACGCGTTTGAATCTTAGTCACTTTTAATCCTACTGCTACATAACTAGGTCCAAAAAGGAATATTTTCAGAAAAGTAGGGCTTTTAGCGTGCTAAAATATCGGTTGCCTATCTTTGTCCTGGACGAATAATTCGTCATAGTATTTGTTTGTAGGATACTTTTCACCAAAAACTGCCAAAACATTCCTTAACATTTGATTTTTTTGTAAAATAGGAGTTTGAGACGATTTTTTGCAAGTTTTTACTCCAAACCAGATACTTAGCATCAAATTTAAGGATATGGAACACAGTGGAAATATCCTCGCATTTAGAACACGAAAATATTTTATAATTCAAAACACTCCAAAAATAGAAGTTTTTAAATATTTGGAATGCATTTTTTTTTGTTTTTGAGTTATGGCCAATTTTGTTGAAAAATGTCCAAATGTGCCACATAAGTTTTTTTTTTGGAAAAACATAACTCAAGAACGAAGCATCGTAGAAACAAAGTTTTTTAATGGAAATGAAAGCAAATTTTCTAAGGAATTCAAAAAAAATGAAGTAGAAAAAGTTAACCACAAAATTTTCCACCGTTGAGAAAATTCATAAAGAAAGCCGGAAAAACTAAACCCGACTGCGCAGAAAATTTTCAGAAAAATATTTTTGAGAAGGTGATTTCAGCTTTGATCGCTGAAATTTTTGGAATGCACTTTTTTTTCTTTCCTGAGTTATGGCCAATTTTGTGAAACATTACCATGTAAGCCTATATTATATGATCATTTTCACAAAATTGGCCATAACTCAGGAACGAAAAAAAGAGCATTCCAAAAATTTCAGCGATCAAAGCTTATGAAATCACATTCTCAAAAATGTTTTAATGAAAATTTTCCACGAGTTCGGGCATAGTTTCTCCGGCTTTTCCATATGAATTTTCCCAACGGTGAAAAATTTTGTGAAAAGCTTTTTTCACTTAATTTTTTTTGGATCCCTGAGAAAATTTGCTTTCATGTTCTAAAAAACTTTGTTTCTACGTTGCTTCGTTCTTGTGTTATGATTTTTCAAAAAAGGCTTATATGGCACATTTGGACATTTTTCAACAAAATTCGCCATAGCTCAGGAACGACAAAACAGTACATTCCAAATATTTCAGCGATTGAAGCTTATGAAATAACCTTCTCAATTTTTTTTTTTTAAATTTTCCACGAGCTCGGGCATAGTTTTCCGGCTTTTTTGCGAATTTTATCAACTGTGGAAAATATTGTCGAAAACGTTTTCTACTTCATATTTTTTTTTATTTCTGAGAAAATTTGCTTTCATTTTCTAAAAAAAACTTTGTTTCTACGATGTTTCGTTCTTGAGTTATGATTTTTCAAAATTAGGCCGTTACAAATATTTATTTCACTTTTTGTCCCACCATTTTTTGGCTGGTCGAGGGGGGGATAAAAATAATAAAGCATTTAATCTAAAAAATATTAAAAACTCATCGGATTTGTCAAAGAATTTTCAACAAGACCTGAAATTTTGATAAATATTTTTCATCTGCCCCCTCAAAATGTGGAATCCAGCCAAAAAATTTTGAAGGGGGGGGGGGAGACAAAAAGTCAAAATAAAATTTGTATCAGCCTTAGTAGTGTCAGAGGAAAACAAAAAAAATCCTCTTGAATTTTCCGGGAAAATAGACGACCCTATTTTTTTTGCTCATATAACCATGAGCCCTGCCTGTGGAAAAAGTTTCATGAAAATCTGAGACCCTTCGGCCCAAACCCGTACGGTAATAAAAAAAAATCCCCACCTTTGACCGTCGTTTCTCAGAAAACAACAACTTAATACCTCTTATTCAATAAAAAATACAAATCAACCAGCTAGTTCAAAAATTGAAATATTTTAAAAATACAAAGGTTTTCGTGATTTCTGAGGTCATTATATCCTAACCTTCCTTTTGCATCACGTTGGCAGCAGCTCGCTGACGTAGTGCACGGTTTGGGTCAAAAAATGACCCCAATGCCAAAGGAGGGTTAAAACTGATCACCCTACTTCTTGTTCTTCTTCTTGGCGCAACGTCCCAACTAAGACAAGGGAGAAGAGAATGAAATGTCAGATTAGCTTGCTGGGTTCCAGATCGCAGTTTATTGGCCCAGAATCGTTCTGTGGTATATCAAACTGTACAATCAAAACGGAGCTGAAATGCTGTTCTGAACAAAGGGTGATGTCCAATTAGATGGACGTCAAAAACTGTAATAGGTTCAAAACCAAAAAGCTGTGAGGGCTCAATCAGGGAGCCCGTTGTATATGGCAGGGGAAAACAAAAAGACAAAGGCTGCTTCTCAGTTTAGTGTTGTATGAGCACTTCCACAGCTAAAACTAAAAAAAAATTAAAACGGATTACTGCATGGATTTCTGTTTAAAAAATCAGGATTTTTTTTTATTTTCAGTTTTGAAAAATTGTTATTTATTAGTCCACTATGAAGAAATTAAAAAAAAAATGCTTACCTAATTGTTTTAAATGAAATACTAAACCACCAAGTGTCACGACATTCAGGGATTCACAAAATCGCTTCTTAATTATGGAATAAATACTCTCAATCCAAAGAGAAACGATAGAGTGGATCTCCGAGTTTTGCTTAACGAATTATAAAAATCGCATCAAATACCAAATAATCAATTTATAACTACCAATGAAATGCATCTCGTAACCCCTTCCTTTTGAATGCATCAGAAACGAACCCAGCTCGAACGCAGCATATCTAGCATCTTGACGACTGGTTGCAAGAAGACTCATTCACAGAAATTAGCATTCTCATTAAAAGCCCGTCTGAAACGGAAGCTCAAGCATTAACAAACATGTGTAAGTCATCCGGTTTTCCCGTTTCTCGTTATGACAAGTGCACTTGCCGCCACCCCGTCACCTGCCTAATCCAAGAACTATCGTTGGGTTAGGTTGTTGGCAGTCCTAGTACTGACTGCACAAGCAGCAGTAGCTAGCTGCTTGAGTGCCCAAGTAGGTATGTGAATTCATTTACGAAGCATACGTGAGATAAAACAACATCCTGCAAGGCTAGGCATCTTAGTGGAAGCACGACGTATGTAGGCACCTTTTATGCTTTCCAGCAGAGTACATTGAAGTGAATGGTTACTGTCAGCATCTTGAAATTACATTCGTTTGCACATGTGTATGTGTGAATTGAGTTGCAAACGTGCATTACATAGTTTTGCGCATGTCATTTCACTTTTTATTTATCTAGTTCATTTATTTGGGGCTCAATCGCGTATAACGCTTTGCGGAGCCGAAGATCTTTTTTTGTACTTAATAGTATACATTATACAGAGTAATAACTTTTTCATAATATCTGTTAGTAATGGGTGGAAGCCAGGGTACTCGTGGCAGCTCGAGGTTAGAAGGTCACATTTTGAGGGATGGACAGGGTAAGGATTGGGCCAAAGGTTTCACTGCAGCTCATCCAGGGGTGAATCGCATCTTGCTAGCGTATTTGGTGCCTTGTGGTGTTGGTACCAACTTGTTGTGGGACTTGGTGTTCCGGATGGCCAGGAGCAGCTTGGTAACACAAAGAGGACAAAACAGAGAAAAAAAACTGGAGAAGAAAACACAAACGAATTAAACTTTTATACCAGCAGAGCGAAGAAAGTCGAAAATACATCCCATGTATGTGACATCGCGGGTCCCCAATACATCTCTCACAAGAACAAAGGGTTGCCTACCTCGGGCCTCAAGGGTATCCAATAGTAGCGCTCTGGAGGCGTCATTATCCGGGCATTGCCAAACTACGTGGTCGATGTCATCATAACCGGAACCGCACTTAGTACAAACATTGCTCAACGCGAGGTTAATCCTGTGTAAATGCGCGTCTAGCGTGTAATGGTTGGACATAAGTCTTGAAATCACGCGAATGAAATTGCTACTTTCATCCAAACCATACCAACACACTCGCAAAGAAACATTAGGAATAATGGAATGTAACCACCGTCCCAGCTGGCCATCTCGCCAATAATTTTGCCAACTTTGAAGAGAACTCTGGCGAACAAAATGGAAAAATTCATCATGTGAAATTCTTCTATCATAGATCTCACCTTCCTGTGCGCCCACCTTTGCGAGAGAGTCCGCCTTCTCATTTCCATAAATTGAGCAATGTGAGGGGACCCATACAAAGGTAATCTTGTATGATCTTTCGACCAGTGCACCCATCTGCTCCCTTATTTTTGTAAGAAAGTAAGATGAATGTTTTACAGGTTTCATCGACCGGAGTGCCTCAATCGAACTAAGGCTATCCGAGAAGATGAAGAAATGGTCTACGGGCATGTTGGAAATCATCCCCAAAGCGAAGTTGGTTGCTGCCAGCTCAGCAACATAAACCGAACAAGGTTCCAGAAGTTTGCGGAAGGCGGTGAAATTTTCATTGAAGACACCGAAACCAGTGGATCCATTTATGCGAGACCCATCAGTGAAGAATCTCTTACAGGAATTGACATTTTGGTGCTTTTCGTTAAAAATGCGAGGAATAGATATACATCGAAGTTGATCTGGTATTCCATGAATTGCTTGTTTCATGGACAGATCGTATTTAACAGAGGAACTGTCATTAGTGAAGTGTACACGAGGAGGATTATAACTTGGTAGGCTTATGTCAGATGACATGTAGAACAGATAGATTCTCATGAATTTTTACTGAGTGTTCAGACTGAGCATTTCTTCGAAGTTTTCAATGACAAGTGTGTTGCTCACTCCACACTTGATGAGTAACCTTAGTGAGAGTTCCCAGTAGCGGTTCTGCAGAGGTTTCACCCCTGCCAGGACCTCTAGGCTCGCATTATGTGTTGAGTGCATACATCCGAGGGCAATGCGCAAACAACGATATTGAATTCGTTCCAGCTTTATTAGGTGGCAGTTTGCTGCTGAGTGGAAGCAGAAAGAGCCATACTCGAGAACAGAGAGAATAGTCGTTTTGTAAAGTTTTATGAGGTCTTCCGGGTGAGCACCCCACCATGTTCCGGTAATTGTGCGTAGAAAATTGATTTTTTGTTGACATTTTTGCACCAAATACTTGATTTGGGTACCCCAAGTGCCTTTTGAATCAAACCAGACCCCAAGGTATTTCGAAGTCAAAGACTGGTCGATTTCTATTCCCAAAAGATTGAGTTTCAGTTGGGCTGGGTTCCGCTTTCTAGAAAACACAACCAATTGAGTTTTTTGCGGAGAAAACTCGATCCCTAAATTTCTTGCCCAAATGGAAAGATTGTTTAAGGAATTTTGCAATGGTCTTTGCAACATTTCTGCATGTGGGCCTTTTAGAGAAACCACAGCATCATCTGCAAGTTGTCTTAGCGTGCATTGTCCTTCCAAGCAACTATCAATGTCTTTCACGTAAAAATTATAAAGCAAGGGACTTAAACATGAGCCTTGGGGTAGGCCCATGTAACTAATTCTGGAAGTTGTCAATTGTCCGATATTGAAGGTCATATGTTTTTCTGACAACAAATTATACAAGAAATTATTTAAAATTCCTGGAAGTCCACTATTGTGCAGTTTTTCTGACAATATGCCTATGGAAACTGAATCAAAGGCGCTCTTAATGTCCAAGAAAACTGAAGCCCGTTACTCCTTTTCCGCAAAGGCCAGTTGGATATCTGTTGAAAGCAACGCTAGACAATCGTTTGTTCCTTTGCCCTTGCGAAACCCGAACTGTGTATTTGAAAGCAAGTTATTCGATTCGACCCAATGGTCAAGTCGCGATAGGATCATTTTTTCTAACAATTTCCTTAAACATGATAACATAGCAATCGGGCGGTATGAATTATGATCTGGTTTACCAGGCTTTTGAATAGCTATTACTTTGACCTGTCTCCATTCTGGCGGAACAATGTTCCCAAGCAACACACATGTTATAATAAAGTTACGACAGCGCAAGTTTTGGTTGTATAGAAGTTTATTTGACGTAATTCTAACATTGTGTTGAAATTACGTTAAATAAACTTCAATACAACCAAAACTTGCGCTGTCGGAACTTTTATATAACATGTGTGTTGCTTGGGTTGTTCTCCATCTCCATGAATGAGCTGAACAGGTCTAGTAATCGTCTTTTCGCGATATCCAGGAGATTCTTAAGAAGATTGAACTTGATCATATCGCGTCCCGGAGTGGAATTGTTTGATGAACGAAGAGCCATAGAAAATTCCAGCATAGAGAAGGGTCTGTCCAGAGAACCGTCTCTTGAGGATGTTTCCCAAGAAATCGGTTGGGCTGGGACTGGGTCTGGGCAGACCTTTTTCGCGAAGCTGAATATCCAACGGTTGGAGTATTCGTCACTCTCATTAGAAGATGAGCGGTTTCGCATGTTGCGAGCCACTCTCCAAAGCGTTGTCATTGAAGTTGCTCTTGAGAGTCCCTCAATGAAGTGTCGCCCATAACTACGCTTTTTCGCTTTCAGCAGGTTCTTCAGCTGTCTTTCGAGCTTAGCGTACTCTTGATAAAGATCTGAGGTACCGTGCCTACGAAAAGCTTTGAAAGCATCAGATTTTTTGAGATACAATTGGGTGCAATCATCATCCCAGCCTAGTGTGGCTGGTCTTCTTTTGAAGGTTGCACTTGGAACACGTCTTTTTTTGTGATTCTAATGCACTCTTGTATATCAGTTCAGACAGGAATCGATATTCATCCAAAGGTGGGAGAGGATTGAATGTTTCGATGCCAAAAGATACCGCTTCTGCATATTTTTGCCAATCGATATTCCTTGTGAGGTTAAAAGAAACCTGAATTGGTTGGTCTGACCTTTCACTGTTATACTTTATGGTGGTTATAATGGGAAAGTGATCACTACCATGAAGATCCTCGATTACCTTACACAAGCAATCGAATGATAGTGAACTTGATCCCAGTGATAGGTCGAGACGACTTTCTTTGCCGTCAGATGCAATACGCGTCACTTCACCTGTATTTAACATGTTCAAATTGAAATCGTCGCACAAATCATAGAAAATGGCCGCTCTATTATCGTCATATGTAGGGACAATGGAATTTCGCGATATCGCGGAAGCCGCGAAATCCGCGAAATTGGTCTATGGCCGCAAAATATAAAAAAATCCGCGAAATGCCGCGAATTTTGGTAAAATTGTTAAAATACCCCACAAATTTTCATTATTTATAAATATTTTAGCATAAATTGTCTATAAATTTTGACAGTGTAAAGTAATTTACGAGTTTATTGTATTTTAAATAAATGCTTGTTATATACTTTTTTATCAAATTTGTTACTTTTTACGATAAATTCATGATTACTTTTTACAAAACCAAGTAAATCATTCATATGACATGCGAATTTGGATCTTTCTTAAACAAATCGGTCAAAAATATGGGACCGTGAAAATGCCGCGAATTTCACAATAATAGACCGCCAAATTTAAGAAATTTTGCCGCGAATTTCCATTGTCCCTAGTCATATGGTTCGCCCCACCCTGTACCATGTGCGTTCATATCACCCAGAATTAAAACTGGATGTGATAGTGCAGAAACTGCATTCCAAAGATGACGGCGGTTAATTGAAATTCTTGGAGGAATGTAAACGGAAGCTACGCAAAGATCTTTACCCTTTACGTTTATTTGGCAAGTGACAATTTCTACTCCAGGATGAGTCGGGATTGGTATTCTGTAAAAGGAGTAAGTCTTTTTGATCCCCAAAAGAACTCCTCCATAATGGTCATCTCGATCCTGGCGTATAATGTTAAAATCGTGGAAGTTGAGTTCATCTTCAGAAGAAAGCCATGTTTCACAATGGGTAAATATATCACAGTCAGAGTTGTGAATCAAAAACTTAAACAGGTCTAATTTAGGTTTTAGACTATGACAGTTCCACTGTAGCACAGTGGTCATATCTTGTACCTCACTTGATGAATTATCCATCGAAAGAGATGATTGCAGCAAGGAGGGGCCATGATTGTGTCAGATTCCGAAGATATTCTTCTACTGTTGGGATAAAAATATCAAGAATGCCTCGAAGAGTGTCCGGAAGGCCGAGGGCATGATATAAGCGATCCACAAGAACCCTGAAGGTAAGCAGTCCTCGTTTGGGCTTGGGGTGTTTAGTTGAAGTTCGAGGAGCTTTTGTAGCCTTTTTTTGCTACTTTGTCGAATGCTTCTTTAAGAAATATACTTAACAGTTGGAGGCGGGGTCACTAGGTCTTTACTGCAGCATGGAACTGAGTAATCAGGGGCCTGTTTGTTCGGAGCTTTTAAATTTACTCCGCCTCCTTTCGTATTAGGCAAACTTTTGAGGGAGGATTTCAAAAAAAACCTTTCGGCGCAATCCCGGGGAAGTTGATGACTTCCTTTTTCCAGGTGCGTGAACCTCCGAAGAAGATCCACACCCTCATCAGTTTCGACATCGTCCTGATCATCAGAAGACAACTCGGGAAAGGGATTTTCAACTGGGACAGCTGATTCAGACACGGATTCTGGTGTTTTAAAAGATTTCACCATCTCCGCATATGTCTATTTGGAGCGCCTTATGATAGAGCGACTCTCATTTTGAATGCGCCTTTTATAAGCCGGGCAATCTTGAAAGTCGTGTGGATCTCCGCCACAGTAGCTACACTTTTCAGCTTCCTGTGTGCAAGAGTCCTCTAAATGAGTCTAGTTGCATTTGCCACAACGGGGCTTGTTGTCGCAAAAACTATCACTGTGACCAAACTGCTTCCATTTGGTACAATTAAATACCTTCGGCCTAAAAAGACGCACTGGGCATTATCAATGACTACAAATTCTGGGAGGACGAAACCTGGGAAAGTCACTCGAAAAAACGCTGAAGGCGAGTACACTTTCTTACTCCCTTCCATGGAAGCCTTAGACAGCCGCTTACAATCTAGGATTTGCCACATCGGGGATAGATCTATTCTTAAAGCGTCCGAATCCGCTCTTGATGTCCTCGCACGTCAGCGATTCGTCGAGGATCTTCCCCTTCACTTCTACTTCTCGTGCTGGCACATAGATCGAGTATTCACACATAAACGCATCGTGCTGAGCAATTTCATTTGCTGCTTTGTAACTAGGTGCAGTTACACGCAGCTTGGACTGTTTCACTCGGTGAATAACAGTCCCAGGATACTTACGCGTCAGATCTCGAGAGATCGAGAGTAAATTCAACGGTTTGTTTTTGCGCCGGAAATCATTCTGAATAAACATGATTATTTTGCCCGAACCAACCAACAACTAACTAGCTTCATGCTACGAGTCGAACCGTACAGGAGTAAAAGAGGGAGTCTCTTGACGGATAACGTAAGGTGATTGAAATATGGAAGCAGCACTTCGAAGGACATCTGAAGGGAATGAAGCAATGACTGCAAGATAAATTCAGCATGCCATCAAATAATCCAAAAACACCTTGGTACGGTATTCCAGTTTAGTTTATTAGGACGCAAAGGTCCGGAAATCCATCTTTACTCTACATCTTCATTATCTTCACTCACAACCGCATTGTCTATCAAGAGCTGAAAAACATCGAAATGTACATTTTTCCACTCCATGCAAAACGGACCATCATCTGAACCCGGTCCATCAATCTCAATATGTAACAAAATAAACTGTACGTGACTTCATGTCGACTTCCCATCTAGCTTCCGTAAAAAAAACCATTCGTTGAATGTTCGAATCTGATTCCAACCGGACAGCGATCCGCTATGAAACCGGTGGCCCCGACCGACAACGTCCGGACTAGTGTCGAGCACCGGCAACCTGGAAAATGTGTTTCTCTGTATAGTTTCCAAATTGCCAGTGTACGGCTGGGCAGAGCACGCGTTGATGTCGTCACTCTCGACGTCGTCGCACGCTGTCAGAATGCTTAATTGGACCGGATGAAATATGGCCGTTGGGTAGTACCTACCTTTGTACCTTTCCAAAGCACCGGCAATCACAGGAGCTTTTCCCGCCACCTAACACCGACACGACCTAGCTGGCGGCCGGCTGGCACAAGTGAGCATCATAATCGGTGTCCAATTTTCCTAGCATGCTTTTGCCGGTGAGTTTATGAAAGGTAGCATGATTTCTGTAATTAACACTTTGAGACTCCGGTACTACAGTGGTGGCTCCGAGGAGGAGAACTTTTCGGTGTGTGGATTGAAGGCTCAACAACAGCTTTGCCGGCGCAAAATGGTTTGTAATTTTCTAATTAACCTGAATAAACACCAATTCACAAGCAATTTGGATACTGGGATCGTTCGGATAAAACTTTTACTTTGCCACTGTGCTAGGAATGTTTTGGGTGGTAACCGTTTTAATTTGTAGCTCCACCCGCTTTACCAATGAATGAATAAGTAATAAGGGAACATACTACCTTTCTAGCTTCCATGCCAATGCTCCGTAAAAGAAATTTGCATATTTAGACGACAACGTCGATCGTAGCAATTTCGATGCGGAGTTAAGAGAATAACCACAACTAGGGCTGAAAGTCTCTCAAATAAAGATAAATCAATCAATCAATCAATCAGAATAACCACAATGTAAAAATGCTGTAAATGTCCTGTAGAAAGTTTTACAATCATTGTAACTTGATAGATATAGTTCCCTCCCAACTAAGATTAGTAGGTTAAATGGATCCAAAGAGGTCCTTAGAGCAATGTCAAATCAAAATATAAATATTTTGGATTTATGACAAATATCTCACAACCACGTCACTGAGCGCACGATTGCAGATCAGCGAGCCCTTTCAAGTACTATAACCACCAACATACTATCTAGTTCGTTTAATTCAGAAATTGAGAGTTTAATTTGTGAAAAAATTACCACTTGTTTCAGTGGGATTCGAACCCACGACTCCGTATCGCTAGTCCGGCACTTTAACCAACTAAGCCACAGAATAAGTTGAGATTCTGCAGAATAGAAAGTCAAATTGGATTCTAAGCACCACCCTAACCAGGTCCGTCTTTCACAACTTTATCTCTTTTTCGGCTCATAGATGTCAATCTACCGCACTGAGATATTTTTCAAAGGATGGTTATTAACATATCCCTTTCGAGGAACCGACCACAAAAAAAAGGGAAATTTCCATAGAAATTGCTGAACGTTGACTCTCTGGAACTCGTAGACTTCCCAACAAAACAATACTTTTCTTCACCATTTAGAAAAAGTTCCTTTTATCTTTCGAATTCTAGCTTTGCCTATAGATTAAAATAAACGTGTAAATTTCTGTGACAAATGATGCACATAATTGGAGCGTGGGATTTCATAGAAGTTTACACGACATGTCATGTAAACTTTATAAATTATCATGTATGTCATGTCATGTATGCACATGATACAGTGGGGACCCGATTTTGTCAACCCCCGATTTTGTCTACCCCCGATTTTGTCAGCTTTTTGACCCGATTTTGTCAGCCTTTTTTGAAGTAAAAAATAAATTTGTATTTTATTCAGAATTTCCATTTTATAATCATTATTAATGCAGTTGATGTCTTTAGGCGTCATAGAAAAATTACGTAATGAGCAAAACTCGTGTAACTTTTGAAAACGGCCAAATTTTTTTTTTGCAAACTAACACATTGTGACAATTTTAGCACCCAACCCTCGCCAATGTTTTAAACCAATATTGTTTTAAATTGCTAAAAAATTCCAGTTCTCTCTCTTCTTGGCGTAACGTTCAAACTAGGACACAGCCTGCTCCTCAGCTTAGTATTTTATGAGAACTTTTACAATTTTTAACTGAGATCCCCCACAGCCAATGTTTATTTTGCATATGTAAATATATCGTGTGGTAGTCATGAAGATATTTTATACACAAGGTAGTTAAGGAAATGTCGATTATGAAATGGATTCTGAGCTAACCGGGAATCAAACTCGTCACCCTCAGCATGGTTTTGTTGATTGCACGTGCGCTTACCACATCGGCTATATGGGCTTAAAGACTATTCGTTTTAATTTCCTCTGGAACAGAACAAACAATAAACGCTGCCTGTTGTTGTGATTACAAGTCAATCTATTTACTTCTTTCCGGAGTCTCTGAGATTCCTCTAGGTTTACTTGTTTGGATTCATTCAGGTAGGCTAACATTTAAAAAGGGCGCAACAATCATTTCGAAGTTTTGCTTCTCCCTTTCTTCTGAGCACATGGCCCATTTTTCTTGTAATCTCTGACCAATAACAGATAGAGCAGACTACCTTCTATCTGATAACGGGATAAAATTGTATAAATAAATTTAAATACGCCTAGACGGGGTGGAAGAAGTTGAGACATGCAATGGTTGTTCCGCCCTTTTTTACATGTGTTTTCTGTTTGGATAGCTTAAAAAATTGCTGTGAGAATTGTATTCATTAGAAACCCTTAAGGAATTCGAGATGGGATTTCCCCAAAAATTCTTGCTGCGATTTCTTCAAGAACTTTTGCGTGGTTTCTTGTAAGATTTTTTGCTGGTATTTCTCCAAGAATTCCGACAGAAATTTTTGAAGGAATTCTTCCGGGAGTTTTATAACGATTCATTAAAGTTTGTCTCTTTAAGATTTTCTCAGGCATTCCTTCTGTGATTTCCCCAGAAGCTTTCCTTGAGACTTGTTCTGGAACTCCTGCTAGGATTCCTCCAAAAGTTTTGTTAATATTTTGACAGCTTTCTTTTTCAAAAATTTTCTGCATGAACTCCTACAGCGATGTATCCAGGGGTTTCTCCAAGGATTTCTCCAATAATTCCTTATGCAGTTGCTCAGTGGATTTATCTAGGGATTTTCCTAGCGATTCTTTCAAGGCATCCTGCTGGCATTTCTATATACATATCTGTTCCTCCAAGAAATTTTCTGGAAATTTCTATAAGAGCCTTTTCAGACATTTCACTAAGAATTGTTCATGCATTCTTCTTATGATACCCCACGTTGACGAACTCCTGGATAAATCTACGGAAGGCATAAATTTCCCAAATGGAAGAGAACGTGCCCCTGGAGCCAACCTTCTGATGAATAAATCTAGCGATTTTCCTAGGGATTTTTTTTTAAGAATTCCTCTTAGGATTCCTTCAGGGATCCTTCTAAGAATTTCGTAAAATGTTCCTCTATTAATGCCTTCAGTAATTACTCATACAAGGATTTCTCTAGAGATTTCACTATGATTCCTCTGTTAGATTTCCCAATTGGGCATCCTCTATGGATTTCCCGGGGTCCTGCTTCAGATTTTTCCAGGGTTACCTCTTGGTATTTCTTTACGAAAATCCCTTGGTATTGCTTCTGAAATTCCTTTAGAAAATTTTGTTGGAAACTCTTCTGGAATTCATGCAAGAATTTAACAATTCATTTCTGCTATGGTTTCTCCTTAAACTGCTCCAGATATTTCCCAGTATTTTTTTCCAGGAATTCCTCCATCAAGGAGATTTCTTCAAAGATAGCAATAGGGATTCTTTCAATGATTTTTCAGAAAATGCTAAAGAAATGCCTCTAGAGATTTCTATGGAGATTGCAGTAAGGATTCTTTCAGAAATTACTTAAGAGATTTATCCGGAGCTATTGTAAAGGTTTTTGCAGAAACTACTTACGGGATCCCTTCGGGAATGTTACGTGAGGGTTACGTTCCGTATATCCTCGGGTAGTTTCTCTAAAAAATTCCCCGAACATTTCTTCAAAGATTTCTCTACAGATTCTTTAGAGATAAGGCTCTGGAAATTAAAGTGAAAAGGCAGCGGAAACGTAGCTAATTCGAACAGTAAGAGTGTCTATGCTTGTCAATCAGATGTTGGTTCATTTGCATTCGTTGACAGCTAATGTTAGATGTTATGATTTAAACTGCGCTAACCAGTGCCAACTGTCTTCTGTAGACCACAATTGCTAAGCTAGGATGTAACGTTTTGACGTTTTTATTTTGTTTAAGTAAAATCAAGTTTGAATTCAATTAGATTAAATTTATATATTTTTTGAATATTTTGATTTTGATTTTAGAATTTGTTTTTTTTTTATAATTAATTATTAGTTTTCATAATTATTTTAGTTAATTTGTAGCTTTTGACGTTTTTATCTTTTCAAGTAAAATCTTAATTGAATTGGATTCGTTGAATTTGCCTTAGAGTTTGAACCGTTTCATTTAGTATAGATTATCCGTTTCATATATGGTTTGTGTCTAGGCTAAGCTAATGACGATTCATGTTACGTATCTTATAGGACTTTTTCGATGGCGCTAAATAGTTTTTACGGCCATGTGCGATTTAAATTTGGCGCACTTGTATATAATAGTTTTTAGATTGAATAGACGACTGCTTTAATAGCAGGAAATTTACTTGACTAGAGATTTCGACTGACTCCATCACTTCATAGTTGAGTCGGCTGGTGAGCAGAAGTGAGCTTCGGCGACCTTCTCCCAGTTCGTTCTTTTTTAAAGGTGTGTAGTGTTTGTTAGAGTTACAGTTTAGTGAATTAGTGTAGTTTGAAGTGAATTTTAATTAAATTGTCCTTTGTTTTTCGTTTCGTAGTTAATTATATTGGATTTTGTCGCCAGGGGCAGACACTCTGCTCCCTGTGCCTTTACTTGTTGTTTCAAAGGTAATGTTAAATTGAATTCGTTTTAGTGTATATTATTTTAATTTTGTGTCTCGTATTTGGACCTTAGCGTCCAAGACGCTTTTTATTTTGGGCTTTAAGTCCCTGATGCTCGTCCTCGCCCGCCAGTTCCTGGCAGTTAAACGGAGTAAAGGGGAATACTTCCGGCCTACCTGCGTGCAGTTTAGGCACGATCGGGCAGAGTACCGGACCGCCGACACCCCTCCGCACCTTTAGTCCGGCGAATATAATGGAGAGCAAATCAACATCGACGATTGGTCCGGAGAAGCAACCGTTGACAGAAAAAACCTGCGCAGGTACGTCAATCATGGCCATGATAACACACAGACACACACACACACACACACACACACACACACACACACACACACACACACACACACACACACACACACACACAACCTTTGGACGATCAGTTTGTGAAAAATAATATATGTTAAAACGAATTTGATTGCTTGTCGTGTTTAGTTTCATTGTTTTTTTTTTTTTTTGAATAAATTCATTTCAGCGACCCCTAATTGTTTGATTTTGTGGTTATTTCTGTTTTTAGTCTCTTTTTGGTGTAAATTTCCGCTATTGTTTCAGTTTAAGCGTTTTTGTGTTAAGTTTTTAGTGCGTTCGAGTGTTCAGTCGAGCCATGGCCGTTCGAGAAAGCCCTTGAGGTAAGAGTCGTCGAAATGGTCGGGCAAACCTATAATGAACCGGTGGTCTCTCGTACGCGAGAGTGGCGCAAAAGCCACCGCGTTCTGACAATCTCTCGAGCAATTCGGCGAACGGTTACAAGGAGAAGGCTATGTTCCAGTAGGGATGTTATGACAATAAGAAAAATAAATAAAAGATTCAATAGTTCTGCTGTAAAAAAGCACTAAATGTTAACTTTGCCAAATACCATTTTTTCCTGTGCCCTTGACACACTTTCGATTTTTTACCATAAAAGGTTCGTTCAAATATTACGTAACGCAAAATTTGGCAATTTTAGACCCTATCCGCTATCCCTCCACCGCGTAACTATTTTTGAAAGAGAAATTTTAAAATTTTGTATGATGCGTAACAAATCGCTGGAAACCCACCCCCATTTTCGTTACGTAATATTTGAACGAACCCAAAGCAGACCCTCCACACCTATCTCCGTCTCTGACGTGCTCAGAACAATTTTTCATAAATAAACAATGATTTTAAAAAATGTCCCGATTTTGTCAGGTACCCGATTTTGTCAGCCCAAAATGCTACCAGGGGCTGACAAAATCGGGTCCTTACTGTATATAGCACAAGCAGGCTTGACGGAAACTCCCTCGCGAGAAAATGAGGAAGCGATTTCGGCGATTTTCTGAGGAGAAAATATAAAACACAGAAATCACAACGCAAATCCTCAACAGCAGCGAGCGCGAGCTTGTCGCGCAGCGAGGAGTTCGTCCAACACTCATAATTGCTTGTTGTGTTTCTCACGTCCACTCACACTCAAAAAGCTCTCGCGAGTTCCACTCCCATACAAAGAAAGACTCTCGAGGTAGAAATCGTACTATTTTATCCGAAATCATCATCGGCTCTATTTTCGATCCCCTCTTTCTGGCTCAATTTTTATTGCCTCTCTGTTTGGGGTTCGTACGCTCCCTCGCGACGAGGCAGAAGCAAATCACCGCTCTAGAGCATGTTGCAAAACTCTTTTAATTTTGAGGAGAACGATCAAGCCTGAACACAAGTTTACCTGAAATATCATGTAAATCGTCATAGCTGGAAGTTTACACGACTAAAGTGAAGTTTACATGACGTGTAATCTTCATTATTCGGAAATAAAAAAAACTGCGACCGATAAAGTCGGGCTTGGTGGTCTAGTGGCTACCGCACGCTATGTCCAAAGGGAAGTATTATGAAAAGTGAATGTACCTCAGAATTTATTCGCTAGAACCATATTTTTGGACCTCTAGATTCATAAAATGTGTGGTTAAAAATAATCCATCTTGGGGTTTTTTCCCATACATTTTTTATATGGCACGAAATTGACCTTAAAATGACTTTTTTTCGATATTTGTATGGGAAAATAGGAAAAAAAAAATCAAAAATATCAAAAAACCCAAGATGAAATATTTTAAACTGCACAAATTATGAAACTAGAGGTCCAAAGCTACGATCCTAGGGAATAACATTTGAAGTACATTCGATTTTCATAATACTTCCCTTTGGACATAGCGTGTACTGCTGCTGATTCGTATGCAGAAGCCATGATAGCCATGTTTCAGTCATGCATACAATATCCATTTTACTGTTGAAAAAATTTGCCTTGAGTTCATGAAACTTGGAGAAATTCCGAGCACTCAAGCTCTGTACGTTTATGTGGCATATATTTAATGCATCTTTGCTTAAAACCGCGTTAAAAGCTGCTCTTGGAAACAACCCAGACGCAGAGGCTTTGTTAGCCTTAGTCAAAATAAACTAGTGTGAACTTTAAAAGAAACCCATAAAACAGTTCCAACAGACACAAAACAGTATTATCTACGGAGCATACTAACCTAATTGAAAAATATCTGAACATGAATTTAACGAAAATAATTGCAGTTAAATTGGCTTGCTTATTGATTTACTCCTAAACAATTGCATCTGCAACATTAAATAGCATAGCATCAAAAATCAAAACAACTATCAACTATGCATCGCGGCCAAAGATCATCATTGTCACCTTCCAGTCGTTAAGCATTGCAGCAGCGAGTCCAAAACATCACCATCATCAACAGCAACCCCCACAGCAGCAACAGCAAGCACCAGCAAAGTTTAGCAGCACATCTCCAGAGGTCGTATTCGTCAAAAAGATCCTTCTTGTTATGCTTCGTTCCACCATCGAGTTGACATTGACTTTCAGGAAGGACGGAATCAAGGAAAACTCAGGATCGGATCAATGGAAAAGTTGGTAGGAATAATGACAATGACAAGGAAAGGCAATTTTTTCAGGAGTGGATTGGGTCTCATGGATAATCTGGAAGGGAGACATGGATAATATTGGAAGGAAAATAGAAATGCGTAGGAAGGGTTACTTGACGTATGAAAAGAGCTGTTCCAAAGAATGCAATGGCTCTTCATCATCCTGAGTCCTTTTGATCCGTACATAAACCGTTCCTAGAATACAAAAAAATGAATCTCGGCTCCGTAAAGCGTTGCACGCGATTGAGCCATAAATAAACGAACTAGTTAAAAAAAAAAAAAATAAACCGTTCCATTTCGTGTGTACACCTGATGAATGCGTCCTTGTCTTTTTAGTTTGACTGCTTGAGATCTGATTTCTCTGTCGGCTTGACTCAGGTTTTCATTCATGTGAACTCTGTTGTCGTTACTGAATCCAATGTGACGCAGCGTAAGCGATCTCTCCCTAAGGTACCTCCCATAGAACTCGTCACGTATGTTTCGCAGAGTAAACTGGATCAGTAAGGGTGGTGTAGATCCAACGCTGATAGGAAGTTTAGAAAGCCTTTTGACATGGAACATTGGCATGGTAGATGCAGTGTACGCCAAAGTAGTTGCAATGTTTCGGAAGATTATCAGGAGATCCTCGTCATTCGTGAATGGGACTCCAGACACTATCAGCTCATGTGATGATTCAAGCCGAGCAACAGCTCGTTTTGTTCGATCTAGATCGCTTTGCATATCCGATACGACACCAGCAATTTTGTTGATCTCCATACCACAATCTAATCTGAGGTCCGACAGCTTCTGTTCCACACCATCAATCTTCTTCTCCAGGTCCACCTTGCAGCAATCGATTTAGTCCTCAATATCGGTTTTCGACTGCGCAAACATTGCCTGGATCTTTCCCCATAGATCACTCAATGACTCGACATCGTTGATGTTACGTTGTTGTTGTTGTTGTTTAACGATTGACCCATTTGCGCTCAACGACGCGAAATAATTTGGCGGCGTAAGTGGCGGCGCACAGTGGGACGAAATCAAAAAAAGTGGGACATGGGTATTTACTCAGAAACTATTGGAATTAGCGTTATGTGGTCTTCTACAATGTTTCTTCATTTTACAAGTACTTTATTTTGATGTAATAAAATTTCACTTAAGGGTGGTATACACTTAGATAAAAAAATTAACTTTTTTATTTTACTTCAAAATTGAAAAATATCTAAGTACACATTGTAGATAATGTCTTTAGAAGAAACTTTGTCGAAGACCAAAAAATTCTATCTCGCAGTTTAATAAAGTTATAGGGCAAAAATGGTGTATATGTCCCTTAAAATCTATTTTTCGAAATATCTTCTTAGAATGATTTTTTTCAGTTTTCCAATGTTCGGCAAAGTTGTAGATACTGCAAAAATACACATTTTTTCTGAAGACAGCAAATGGCTATCTTGTCGTTTAAAAGACTTAGGAATGTTTTTCTTACTTTTTTATACCAACTTTAGGGGGATAGATCATACAGAATAGCGGCTATTAGCAGCTAATTTCCACGTTATGCTTTGCATGAACTTACACCCTTTCGATACATATGCAAATCACAACGGGATCGAGCGGGATTCACTACACTTTTTCAATTTATGTATCGCATGATTTTAACACTAATACCCCACTTAACAAACAGTATGTTTAAAAGATTTTTTCATTTTATTTTTTTTATTTTGCCTTTGATCTGCAAAGGTGTAGATGCTCAAAAATACACGGTTTTACCAAATAGACCAGGTTGCAGAGCTCGATTATGTAAAAAACATCAAATCCTGAGAACTAATTGGAATAAAGACAAATTAAAAAAACAGTTATTTGGAGATAATATTTTTTCTACTACCGCGGTTGGCACGAGAAGGTGTAGATCACAGAGAGCACGATGGGCGGGCCAGGTGGAGCGTGACCTAGCGAGCATTGGGCACGACCGAGGATGAGAGCGGCAGTCACAAACCGAGTATTGTGACGTACTATTGTTGATTATGTCTTGTCTTAAATGTGATGTTGAACAAATAAATGTATGTATGTATGTATCACTTTTCTCCTTCAAATCAACCTTAAACTAAACAGTAAACAGCTCTGACCTTTGAATATTATATTGGTTTGAAATCACTTTCAAAAATTACACTCTGACACACTCTGACTGACCTCGATATATCTAAACCAGAACACGTACAAAAATACCGCCTCCAGAAAAGTTGTTGCTTATTTGGGCTTAATAACTTTGCTGAAGACAGCATCTTTGTAAGTCCTCAGGATTTGGAGATATTGAGGTCAGTCAATGTGATGCAATATTGCTGCAATATTTTTTGTAGGTCTATACTTATGCCGGGTAGTGTATTTCTATGCATCTACAACTTTACTAATCAAATACAAAATAAAAAAAAAATGTTTTGAAATCATCTTTCAAACATACTGTTTGTTAAGTGGGGTATTTGTGTTAAAATCTTAAGATACATAAATTGAAAAAGTGTAGTGAATCCCGCTCGATCCCGTTATGATTTGCATATGTATCGAAAGAGTGTAAGTTCATGCAAAACATAACGTGGAAATTAGCTGCTAATAGCCGCTATTCTGTATGATCTATCCCCCTAAAGTTGGTATAAAAAAGTAAGAAAAACATTCCTAAGTCTTTTAAACGAAAAGGTAGCCATTTGCTGTCTTCAGAAAAAAATGTGTATTTTTGCAGTATCTACAACTTTCCTGAACATTGGAAAACTGGAAAAATTCATTCTAAAAAGATATTTCGAAAAATCGATTTTAAGGGACATATACACCATTTTTGCCCTATAACTTTGTTAAACTGCGAGATAGAAGTTTTTGGTCTTCGACAAAGTTTCTTCTAAAGACATTATCTACAATGTTTTCCTAGACATTTTTGAATTTTGACGTAAAATAAAAAAGTTAATTTTTTTATCCAAGTGTATACCACCCTTAAGTGAAATTTTATTACATCAAAATAAAGTACTTGTAAAATGGAGAAACATTGTGGAAGACCACATAACGCTAAATCCAATAGTTTCTGAGTAAATACCCATGTCCCACTTTTTTTGATTTCGTCCCACTGTGCGGCGCGTCGAAAAATAATCGGCGCACACCTCTAACGTGAGTTCTTCCTTCGGAAGGGAAATAAAGTCGTGGGTCGTCTCGCGTTCAACATCTCGTCGTTAATAAAGATAAAAATGTTGGGGAAAGTGGGGTAAGATGCCATTTTTTAAACTTTAATCGTTTTCAATAATAAATAGCCTCATTTTTTAGGCTTCCAAAATGGTACCGTCAAACGGGGTTACTTGCAACAGCAATGTAACATGCAACACGATGACATAGATTACATGTAAACTGTTTTCTCATAATAATGAAAACTAGTATGTTCCACTATTTCGATTATCGAGATTATGTATATCAAAGATCGTTTTAGTGGAAAAATCTGTTTTGTTTCTTTGCTTATTGTTTAGCTACACTGTTAAAACGGTTTGCTCGTTTTATGCTATAAAAACAAGTATGAAGATCGTGGGTAATTCTCGCTGAGACCGGCCCACTATTTACACCTTGTCTTCAAAAATGTTTAAGGTGCCGATTTTCTGAAAGCCCTCGCCTAAAAGGTAAGAAAAATGCATTTGGTTACTCAAATTGATGGACCCCCCGTTAGTTAGAGCCACAACAATTTTTGCAGACCCCTCGATTTTGGTCAAATGGTGGCTCACTAAAACCGTTATAACTCGAAAGTTTCACCGAAAACCACCTCAAAACGAAATGTTGTTGAAAAGAGGAGAGATAGAGCTACTTTTTACAATAATAAAAAGTTGGGTCGGCCATATTGATTTTGGCCGCCATCTTGGATTTTTATACAAAAAACATTTTTTTCACCATGAGGGCAACCACCGATTTTCAAATTTTTTGCATCAATTGAAAGCTGGGACATTTATACATAACATATCAAAAAATTAGAGATGTCTTTTTCTTCTTTCAAAAGTTATCTACAGTTTTGTAAATTGAGCCACGTTTTCTCCATACATTTCCATGCGCACCGGCAAAGACATGCAACAGCATCCAAGTTTACGCCTGCATGTATACACAAAGGCGCGTGTCGCAAAATTTGGCCAAATCGGAGGTTCGTTTCCGTTTTTGCCTGTTTCTCAATGATGCGGGCATTGTTTTTATAACTTTTTTAGTGTTTTGAAAAGCTTAAACCTTCAACTTTCCATTAGTGGGTTTAGAATTTTAATTCTTGTTTGTTAACACTGCGAAAAAACGCTGCATTTATGTAAACGGTCGGCAGCGGGCCCAGTGCGCAAAAGTGGCAAGATTTACGAAACGGCAGATAACTTTTGAAATAAAAAAAAGACATCTCTAATTTTTTGATATGTTATGTATAAATGTCCCAGCTTTCAATTGATGCAAAAAATTCGAAAATCGGTGGTTGCCCTCATGGTGAAAAAAATGTTTTTGTATAAAAATCCAAGATGGCGGCCAAAATCAATATGGCCGACCCAACTTTTTATTATTGTAAATTGTAGCTCTATCTCTCCTCTTTTCAACAACATTTTGTTATGAGGTGGTTTTCGGTGAAACTTTCGAGTTATAACGGTTTTAGTGAGCCACCATTTGACCAAAATCGAGGGGTCTGCAAAAATTGTTGTGGCTCTAACTAACGGGGGGTCCATCAATTTGAGTAACCAAATGCATTTTTCTTACTTTTTAGGCGAGGGCTTTCAGAAAATCGGCACCTTGAACATTTTTGAAGACAAGGTGTAAATAGTGGGCCGGTCTCAGCGAGAATTACCCTCGTGCATCACCTCTCTCCTATGGTAAGCGCGATAAGTTCGATGACCTTGCTTGCAGTTAGGGTACCTAATAGTAAGCTTAGCTGCATGATAAAAGTTTGATAAACTTATCGACTTTTTTTTCTTTCTCAATCACTTAACCTAATTTACAGCTCTATTGTCCACTGGGGCACTACGTGAGCAATTTCAATTGACAGCTGCACTTACATTTTGTACATCGCCTAGATTCTATACTACTTTATTGACCTGGTTGCCTTTCTGCTGCTTTCACTTTTTCTACTTTATACCTAGTAGAATGATGAGCACAAGGATGATGATGGATGGCCGTTGTTGCTTTCCAGTCCGATTGGGGGTCCATTATGAGTAGCAGTTCGCCGATGTCCAGGTATCCGGGTTCGTTTGAGCCATGGATGGGGCTCAGAAGAGGGTCAGTGTCAGTTGCTCAAGGGAGAAAAGCAACTGACGAAAAATTGCAAGTGCCGGGGCTGGGAATCAAACCCATGACCATCCGCATATGAAACGAACGTGTGACAACCTACGCCACGGGCCCCGTACTTATCGACTTAGTAATGTAAAAAATCATTATCATATTCGACAACGACTATGGGGTAACTTGCAAAAGTCCAAAATAGCAAAATAGTTGATTATTATCATTACACAATATTTGTTATACATATAAATAATCGAAATGGATCATTTATTAATTGCGTAACGCACTCATTTTCAAATTTCGGTTAAATTTTTGTATATTTTTTATAATGTGACCTTCAAACATATTTTGAAGTTTAATTCGTATTCCACCTTATTAAAAGTTTAATTTAGTTTGTGGACGTTTTAAAACAATCACCAACATCAATTCTGAACCTAGATTAAGTAAATTATTTCAGTGAAATGCCCAAATAGGAGCGAAATGGCTGTAAATGTGATCAACACCGTTCAGTTTCGGTTTTCGCCGGGTAGCCCACCACCGTCATGGGTGGAAATATCTACGTTTTTAAAGCAGCTGGATACGGATTTAATGTTGGTGGTAGCCACCTATAAAACAGCTCAAGATCGTTCGCTGTTCGTTAAATGCACGTCCCTGGAGGCAATGAACGAGTCGTTGCAGAAAAATGTGGAACCACGGCAATTTGTGAATGAGAACGGAAAATCAGCAACAGTAAGGATGTCGACCGTGGGTGCTAATATTCAGTACGTCCGTGTGTTCGACTTGCTGCCGGAGTTGTTGGATGATAGTTTGTCATCAATACTCGGAGAGTATGGAAGAGTTGACCATGTGGTACGTGAAAAGTTTTCAGTGAACCTAGGCCTCGATCACATCTATACCGGAGTACGAGGGGTGTACATGGACGTGGCAAAGAAGATACCACCAGTGCTGTCATGCTAAAATCAGAGCTGGTTACTCAAGGTTTTCAAATTTCAGCGCCCATTTTACTGGTACGCCCCCTAGGAAATGATTTCACTATTGCGCCCAATTTAGAATTATTCTGGGAAAACTACACCACGCATTATTATTGATTATCGTGGAAGGGACATTATGGCTGGAATGCCTTTTATTAGTTTAGCAAAAAAAAAATTTGACAAATTCTTGAAAAAAATCCAGTATTACCTCCGTGGACTTTGCCAGAAATTCCTTTGAATACTCTTTCAGGATTTATCAAAAATGTTATGGAATGTTTACAAAAAGAAGATTATCGCCGATTTTTTTGAGATGATTTCAGTAAGAACTCCGCTAAAAATTCCTTTTAGTATTTTTGAAAATTTCTCCAGGGATTATTTCGGGGATTCCCCAAGGAACTTTCCTTGGGACTTGTTCAGGAGTTTCTCATAAATTGTTTATGGTTCATCTTGAAACTAGTCCACGGGTTTCCTCAGAAATTCCTTCCGAAATTCCTCCTGGGTTTCTTAAAAAAATATATTGGATATTCTTTCAAGGAGTGCTACATAAATTAATGCTTTTATTCTTTCATGTTTAAATTTCTGAAGGAATTCGTTAAGAAATATTATCAGAATTTTTCTAGGAAATACAAATTTTCCCAAGAATTTCTTGTATGAATTTCTCCAACCATTCCCTAAAAAGATGCAATTTCAGGGGATTTTTTTTCACATATTCTGAGATTATATCAGAAGCTGCTCTAGGGTTTTTCTTTATGAATTTAGAAATTTATTAAGAAAGTTTTCCAGTAATTATTGCTTGAGTTTCTCCAGAGGTTCCTTAAGGTATTGCTCCATTCAATGAATTTTCTTGGGCATTTAGTTTAAAACTCCTCTAGAAAATTCTTAAAAGATTCTTCTGGAAGTTTTTCCAGTTTTTTTTGTAAATTTACTTCCATATATGAATTTTAAAATAATTTCTCCACAGGTTTCTCCAATAGTTCTTTCAGGTATTCCTCCAGGCATTGATTTGGATTTATTCAGAACTTACTTTTGGAATTATTTAAGATTTTTTTTTTCAAAGATTCTCTCAACAACTCCTGCAGAAATTGCTCCAGAATCTATTTCTTAGCTTCACTTCCTCAAATCGCTTCAGAAATTGCATAAGACATCTGACATTCTGACATTTCCTTCAGGAGTTCTTCTAAGGATTTCTTCAGAAAATCCTCCAGGGATCCCTTACAAACTTATTAAGGGATGTCTTCAACAATTCCACCAGTACATTTCTTTGCGATTTCTGCAGGCATGTTTTTAAAGATCCTTCAGAAATTCCCTTATGGATTTCTCCAGAAATTCCTCCAGAAATTTCTCAAGCATTTTTTTTTCCTTGCAATTACATGCATAGTTCCTCTTGGACGTTTCTCGTGACTTTTTACTATTAATTAAGTGCCTATCTTAAGGCACCCATGTATTTTCACGTCCCAGGAGTTCTTCTAGGGGTTGCTTCAGAAATTACATCATAAATTGCTTAAAGATTTTTTCAGGAATAGCTCCAAAAATTCCCGAAATGTATTTAGGAGTTTTCAAAGGTATTCCCGGATTTTTTTAAAGACAATTCCTTCAGCGGGATTCCCTAAACAATCATTCAGTTATTTTTTTGCAATTTCTTGAAGAACTTTTGTAAAAACGCAAGAGGAACATCTAAGCATAAACTGGAAGAACTGTTGAAGAAATCCCTTGCCAAAATTCTCGAAGAAATGCCTAAAATTCTAAGGAAATCCGCAAGGATTTCTTTCCTTTTCTCCAGAAGGACTTACTGAAAAAAAAATAGTAGAGAATTTTATGGAAGTATTCCTGAAGAAATCAGTGAATGAATTCTTGAAAAACTTCTGTTGAAATAACTGGTGTAACGGATATAGGAGCGTCTGCAAAGATTAAAAAAAACTCTTGAGATATTTCTAAAGGAATTTTCATAGATATTTCTGGAAAATATTTCTAAATAAATGGAGAAGTTATTAAGTTATCCTAAGAAGAAATTCCGAATAAATTTCTGTGGTAACATAGGGATGAATATCTGGTGAAATTCTTAAGGAATCTTACAATGAACTCCTGTAGAAATTTCTGGAGGAATTCCAGCAGGATTTTCTGAATGAATCCCTGAATAAATTCCTGGATACTTTGATGAGGGAATTTGCAATGGAATCCCTAGAGTAATTCCTGAATAAATCTCTGCTGGTCTTTCTGAAGAAATACCTGAACGAGTTTCTTAAAGTATACCTGTAGAATATTCTGAAGAAATTACTGGAAGAATTCATGAAAAAATCTTTGAAAAAGATTCTAAAGGAATTCACGTAGAAAATTCTGAAGTAATACCAGAAGAAATTCCCGATGATTTGCTAGAGAAATTCAGAAAGAAGCCTTGGTAGATTTTAAGACCGAAATCCACGAGTTATTTCAGAAGAAATTCATGGATTAATTTTCGAAGAAACCCAACAAATTTATGTAGTAATATCAATTGGAATTTTTGAAAGAATTTCCTCGAAAATTTCAAAAAGAATTTCTTGAAGATTTTTCAAAGAAATATTTGTAAGAATTTCCGAAGGTGTCCGTGGAAGAGTTTTTAACGTTATCCTTGGAGATATTTGTGGAGGAACTTTTGATTTTCTTAAAGAATCACTGAATGCATTTCTGAAGGGACCCATGGGCGATTTCCTGAAAAAATATCTCATACGAATTTCTGCAAAAAGCTATTGTGGAATTTTTAACACTTTTTCGGCATTGGGGTCATTTTTGACCCAAAATGTACACGATGCCAGTGAGCTGTTCCCAACGTGAAGCAATAGGAAGGTTAAGGAAACTTTCTCTACATCAATTTTTGGATAAATTTCTGAGGGTTCTTCTAATGAAAATTAAGAAAGAAATCTTAGACTCTCCGAAAGAAATTTGTGGAGGATTTTCTGAAGTAGTCTATGGAGCAATTTCGGAAGTAATCCAAAAAAGATTTTTCCCAATTAGTTTCTATGGAAATCTTTAGAAAACTTTGGAGAAAATTCTAAGAGTTTTCTAAAGAAATCAATAGAATAATGGATCATTAAAAACACTAAAACGGTCGCTATGAACTGAACGGTGCCACCGTTGCGTTGTATATTTAACATAACTCCTCTGCTGTCACCATGTTAAAGGTCGTATACGATGGCGCCTATGTTTTTTTATGTGCTGAGCACCATCAAAGTAGGTTGATCGATTCCTGAAGGATTTCTCACATTTTTTAATTCATTAGTCATGAGATTTTCAGCCCTTTGCAATTGCTGAATTTCTTAAAAATCCCCTTGAAGATTTTGTGGGGGAATCGGTGAAGGAATTCCAATGAAATATTTATATATATTTTATATAAGTATATTTTAAATTAAATCCTTCAATAATTTTCTGGAGGAACCTTTTAATGGATTTCCGAAGAAGTTCATGCAATAATTTCTAAAGCAACCAATGCGTAAACATCAGAAAGGAAGTTTTTATTTTGTGGGCGCTACCATATCCAAAGAAATCATAGAGGTGATATTTTTATAGGTACCTAGGAAAAGGAAAGAAAACATTCCGAGTTTCCTATTCCTTAAAAGAACTTTGTTTTACACCTAAAGCAATTTTTTTCTTACATATATGAGGGTGCATGCGTGCCAACTTGTCATATTTAAGTGAAAATTAGAGCATTAGGCTGAAAAAAGTTCCAACTTTGGAGAGCTCCGCCCCTTCCCAATTACGTCCCAAGTTGACGCCTATAAGAGGGTGCAAAGTTCGTACCCAAGGAAGGATTTTCAACGATCAGAAAAACGAGCAATTCTGATTATACCTACATGTCGATGGCTGCTCCTGCGTGATTGATCTGAACTGGTACCAATTGCTCGTACCCATAGAAGGATTTTGGGAGATAAACCCCTCCCAATACTTAAGTTCCATATATTAGGCGCCCCTCCACCTTTTACTGAAAATACGCCTTTTTGTACATGAGCCTGGACTAAAACTATCGAAAAAAAATCACTTAGACGGGTTTTTATATACAGTAGGGCGGAAACAATTCCTAATTTCACTAAGAAGCTATTTCGTTACATATTTTTCGTATATTTGCAAGAGCGCTCATACAGGGAGTTGAAAAATATATATTTTTACTTCAAGAGCTGGTTACTCAGTGAGTAACTTGGAGTAACCACGATGACACCACTGGATACCACCATCGATATGTGTTGATGGTAGAACGGGACGGATTTTTTATGAAGCTCTGAAGGACACTTGTTTCCTGTGTCAGTAATTGGATCATCGGAGAAACGTATGTCCTTAGAGGCAGAATCGAAACAAGAAGAAGGACAAAACAAAGGAAACTTCTGGGCTCAGCTCATATGCTGACATCGTCTCTGGAAAGGAAACCGTATCGGAAAATCAACAGACAAACTTGGAAGTACTGGAAGTGGACGTCATTGAAGTGCTGGAGGAAGATGAAGACGAGGAATATATCGATCAATCAACGGAGGTAACAGAAGGGGATTTTTTTATTATCGTACAAATTGGTACCAAAGTTCTCAGAATTTATTGATTTTTTTTTTCACAGGTAGGGTTCACATATATATGAACAAAACCAAAATTGAAAAAAATCAGGGTCGCCTAATTTTCCGGAAAGCTCCAGTGGAAACCAAAAATTTTCCACAGACACCACCTACTTTGAAAAATCATAACTCAAGAACGAAACATCGTAGACACATTTTTTTTTGTGAAATCATTAGCAAATTTTCTCAGCAATTCAAAAAAAAAAATACAAAATAAAAATTGTTTTCCACAAAATTTTCCACTGTTGAGGAAAATCGGTTGGAAAAGTCGGAAAAACTATTTTCGTACTCCGGAAAAATTCCCAAAAAATATATTTTTAATAGGAAATTTTATAAGCTATATTCTGTAAAATTCTCAAGATGTCGCTTTTCTCCGCTCCTGAGTTATGACCAATTTTGTGGAAATTGTCCAGATGTGCTATATGAGCCGTTTGTTTAAAAAATCATAACTCAAGAACGAAGCATCGTAGACACAATTTTTTTTTTTGTGAAATCGTAAGCAAATTTTCTCAGCAATTAAAAAAAAAATATAAAATGAAAATTGTTTTCCACAAAATTTCCCACTGTTGAGGAAAATTCGTTGGAAAAGTCGGGAAAACTATTTTCGTACACCGGAAAAATTCCCAAAAAATATATATTTGAAAGTAAATTTTATAAGCTATATTCTGTAAAATTTTCAAGATGTGGTTTTCTCCGTTCCTGAGTTATGACCAATTCTGTAAAAATTGTCCAGATGTGCCGTTTTCTTTGAAGAAACATAACTCAAGAACGAAGCATCGTGGAGACAAATTGTCTTAATGAAATCATGCGCAAATTTTCTTAGCAAAAAGAAAAAGCGACACAAAATATGTTCTCTTCGAAATTTTCTATCGTTGACGAAAATTACAAAGAAAACTCAACTTTTAACTCAAATTTTCAATATGTATTTTTTCTTTGTTTCTCTGTTTTATTCTTTTATTAAAACTACATTTGTTTATTAACAATTGCTATTGTTTACTTTTTCATCCGGCAAGACTGCGTTTGGCTCATAGCACTGGAAGATTTTCTTTTTGTGATATTATCAAGAGGAAAGCAAACTTTATTTATTAAGTTTTCTGTTATATCTAAAAATTCACTAGCAAAAATGCCTCGTTCATCTTTTGGAATGAATGAATGATATTTTTGTTCCAGGAATTGGAACAAGGTTACAAAATCTTTCCCGGAGTATTTTTTCAGCCTCTGAATAATCATCTTCTGTTGCAAAAATGAATTCCCAGTCTTTCTTAAATTGATCTTTTACTTTTTGTGATGCAGCCCAGTCAAAAAATGGTTTGGCGTTGTTAATTTCTGCTGACGTTCTGATACTAGCATCTTTAGCCATTCGCTTAATGTTGCCACCAATGCCATCACACGGACCTTTTCCATGTGAAGTCGGAAAAAAGTGCCATTCTGCTTTTATTTGAAAATCATTTTCATGATTGCACACATTTTTTAAATTGGATTTATTTTTGTATTGCTCTCCGCAACCGTCAGAAAAGTAAATTATTTTTTCGAGCTCTGGAAATTTATTTTTCAATTTTGAAATTAATTTTGTTTGAAAAGCATAAACTGATGTCGTGTTATGCTTTTTAATATCAGCTATCACAACGATATTTAGTACTTTTGTAGAAGATGTTTCTTTGTAAAAAATGACGAATGGATGTATTGTTACTTGAGTTCGCACGAAGTAATGGCTTTGAATGGAATCTTGTATCACACACGAATAATTTTCCGCAAAATCCATTTGACACATTATTTCCTTGTTTTCAATAAGTGAATCCTTTTTAATTTTTATATATTTAAGCTGATTATCTACTTTGAATTGATGAACAAGAAACTTCTCTGTGTGTTCCTGCAAGCTTTCCAAGAAATCACTAACATTTTCTTCTTTGTTATTAATTTCACAACGAGGTGAAATAATCCAAAAGCAATATTTGACTTCATCAATGTTATTTTTGTCCAAATTTTTAGCAACAAAATCTATCAGTTTGTTTGATTTACATAGTTCGCAAGATCTTTAGTAACAGTCATCTGTACTATTTTCACATACAAGTTGATTTATCAAATAGTCGCTAAGTTTTTTTCTGTGTTGTACTCCTCAAAGCTAATAGTTTTTCTCAATCCATCAAACATGAATTTCATGTTTTCATATATCATGCAAACACATACATTGATTGTCGAAGAATCCTTTGTATAAACGCGCTGTTTTGGTTTGAGTTTCCAGAATGGCGTATATGAAACAGATCCGTTTTCGCACGCATGAGATTCTAAATATTGTTTATACAAAGTATCCAAAGGAGCAAGCACAAGTCGTTGTTGAAAATTTTGGCGAGTACCGTTGGGTAACTTAATGGATATTGTATCTTTCAAACCAGGTTTTGACAATGGTTGAATTCCCAAATCATATTTTTTTGATTCAGTTATAACGTGTTGAGATGCGGTATCAAAATGCGACTTTATTTTCCCGTATGACCAATTTCTAGGAAGTATTCTAAGAAGCTCAATTTGTTTGCCCGTTTCAGCATTTAAAAAAGCTGAATTCAAATTTGGTAAAATAGAATTTAAGTCCTCTGTTGCGTCAGTAAAATTACTCGGAAACCATGACTTTATTTTATTCAAAATTTGAAAGAACATTTCTTCAACAGTAGCGTTGCGAAAATTACTACTTGAAACATCCAATCGACTCGATTTTGTTTCAAAAGTAATTTCCAAAAATTTAGCAAGCTCTTGTATTTTCTGTGCTTGAAATGATGAACCAATAGATTCTCCCGAGGAAGGAGTTTCCTCTAGCAAAGAAGAGTTAAATTTGCTTGAATTGTTTCGTTTTCCATATGAAAATCCGTTTTTATTCAATATAATTTTATGTGTTGATTTTTTCGCTATACTTTGTTCTGAGCACTTTCAGAGCATCCAAAAACTCACAATATTGTCGAAGACGCCAACTTTGCATCTCATCGATTTTAAGAGTTACAACTGATTATCTATGTAAAAAGTCGTATTTTTGAAATTCAATAAAAAGCTTCAAACAAAAAAGGTACTCACAATTTTTTCACCATCAATAGAACAGAGTACGATCTTTTCAATGCAATTCGGTGATTGAAAATCCATTTGCTTCTTTTTGAGATATGACTTTTTGAAAAAAAGTGATGAGAGATAGAACATTGAGCTCTTTGGAAAAAATATGCGTCATTGATAGTTCTAAAAGTGCTCGGAACAAATATTTTACGAGAAACGAATGGATTGAAAGTTATTGCAAGAAAACTGAATTTCATGGATCACCCTAACATGATTCTTAAAAAAAATATAAGTTAGGAACCATAAGAGATAGAATAATAGTTTCTTCGGCAAACTTGCTCCAAATAAGTTCCTTTACAACTTTGTAGAACATTTTGTAAGCGTACATAAAACTGTTAAAAAGCATTGTGCAATGTCGGAAGTGGGGTGCTGTATACAGCCCCACTTCCGACATTGTGTTTAACGCAAGGCAATAGCAGCGGAAATAAAAGAAAAAATGTCGCTAATTCGGTT
This sequence comes from Aedes albopictus, assembly GCF_035046485.1. Lineage (NCBI taxonomy): Eukaryota > Metazoa > Arthropoda > Insecta > Diptera > Culicidae > Aedes > Aedes albopictus. Next base: position 474,108,925 of record NC_085137.1, on the reverse strand, counting down.
TTGAACGGAAAACATAATACTGAGTGACGAGATCCATACATATTTTATATTTGAGGGAATTCTCTCGCTTGTAATAACTACCAATCCTTTCATGAAATATCATATTTCAGTTAGTTAGTGTACATCTTTTCAATGCATTTTCACGCATTACATTAAAAACTAATAATTCGAATAAATACTAGAAAATTACACACTTAATTTTGATTACCGAGTTCGGTAATTTTTTGACGAGATTAAAACTGCTGAGCACCGAACTCGTTTAGCAAAAATGCATTGTTTACCTTTTCCATACGATTTTGACAGTTGTTTTACCCCACGGTGTTCAATAAGTTCGGATACACCATATAACTTGAATTAATTTCACATCTGTAATTCAGATTTTCAAAGTAAATGTATTTATTGAAAGGTCATATAACACTGATCAAATGCAGCATATGGTTTTGAATAACGTCCTTTTCTACTTTTTTTGATAAGCCTTAGATGTATCCAATATTTTATAGCTCCGGCACGCTAGAATAATTTTCGAAAAGTTGCTCATGTTAGAGAAGTCTAAAACGTTGACTTTTGAGTTTACATCTCACTATACTAAATTAGAATAACTAAGTTAATAGACAAAAATTTTACACTGCTATTTCAGTGATGATATGGCGATAAATTTGCAAGTTTAGTCAAAATGTGCTTAAATCTATAAAAAAGGCATAAATACATTATATAAAGCCAATTTTGGTAAAAATTTGCCACAATAGGGATATAATCAAGTTTTGGAAGAGATTATTATGGGTTAAACTGAGATATAACGCAGCCTTGTTTTTTTACAAAACAAAAATCATTTAAACAGGTACAGCGAAAATTTTAGCAATTTTAAAGATCAAAATTAAATGACTCCGTACTTCACCCAATCTGAATCTTACAGATTATTTCGTATGGTCATAGTTGCTACCACTAATGTTCTGAGGACAACAACCTAATTTGATTCAACTTAACATTGTTACTCAATAAATAGTAGAATATCCCAAAGAAAGACGTGCGTGCCGGCCGAAAGGAACTTGAGACACATTTGCAATTATTGCAAAAGGATAAAGGACAGTTTATTTCAAAACATATACTGTATTTGATCAGTATTATGTGAGCTTTCAGTTAATACATACACTTTGCGAATCTGAATTACAGATGGGAAATAAATTCAATTTTTTTTTTTACTTATTCGTTTATTTGGAAGGCCCGAGCGCCACATGAGCATAACTGAGCCGAAATCTTTTGTTTTTACACTGGTTTTACATTTTACAATTTATTACTGCCTTAAAACTATGTTAGTTTGGGAAGCCGAAGTACTCGCGGCTGTTTCGAGGTTAAGTTATTTGCTAACTTATACTAAAATATTGATGGCACAATTGTCCATATCTGTAATGGAACCAAAAAGAAAGGACTTTATCGGTAGACAACGACAAGAAGAGGACAAACGGAAGAGGGGTGACGACAGACAGGGGCGAACAACAAAACCAAAAGGCGGACAACGAAAACAAGGAACGTACTACATCAAACTCTGACATCAACACGTTTCAAAAACTGGTAAATCAGGTTCATGTATTCCAAATCATGTCCTGCCAACACTTCTCTAACGGGTTTCTGTTGTTTTCCTCGGACCCGGAGAATTTCATGCAGCTCAGATCTGACCTCACGATACTCATTGCATCCCCACACGACATGTTCGATATCCTGGTAAGCCACGCCACAGACACAGAGATTGCTTTCTGAGAGCCCAACACGGAAGGTATGTGCGTTCAACAAATAGTGGTTGGACATCAACCGACACATTACACGAATGAAATCGCGGCTCAAATCCAACCCTTTGAACCATGGCTTCTTCGACACCTGTGGAATGATGGAGTGCAACCATCTACCCATCTCTCCATCTCTCCATTTGTGTTGCCAGCTGATCAAGGTCTCCTGACGGGCCAATTCAAAAAATTCGTCGAAGGCGATTTGACGCTCATAAATATCGCCTTCGCTAGCGCCCACCTTAGCCAGAGAGTCCGCTTTCTCATTGCCCGGAATTGAGCAATGTGAAGGGACCTAAGCTATGGTGATGATGTATGAGCGTTTGGACAAAGCACTCAAGACTTGGCGTATTCCTTTCAGGAAGTACGCTGAGTGCTTCATCGGTTTCTTTGACCGAAGAGCCTCCAGAGAGCTTAGACTGTCGGTAAAAATGAAGTAGTGCTCAGGTGGGAAAGTGCGAATGTACTCTAAGGTGTAGTATATAGCCGCTAGCTCAGCAATATATACCGAACATGGCTTTTGAAGCATAAAGGTGGCGCTATGAAATTCGTTGTAGACACCGAATCCAGTCGAATCATCGGTTTTGGAACCATCTGTGAAGAACTGTCTGGCCCCGCTAACATGCCTGAACTTACTTGCAAAAATTTGTGGAATACTTATGGAACGAAAAGATTCCGGTATACCGGTGATCTCATCCCTCATAGAGAGATCAAAATCCACAGAGGAGCTGTCGAAGTCTGAGAAGTTGTCACGATTGGTGTTAACCGGAGATGGGCTTACCTCCAGCGTCATGAACCAGTAGTACACACTCATAAAACGAGTTTGGGGATTCTGTTTGAGCAGCTTTTCGAAGTTTTCTATGACTAATGGTTTCACAACCTCGCATCGGATGAGGAACCGGAACGACAACTCCGCAAAGCGGTCTGTCAGAGGCTGTACACCAGCAAGTACCTCTAAACTCATTGTGTGAGTCGAGTTCATGCAACCTAACGCGATCCGAAGGCAACGGTACTGAACCCGTTGAAGCTTCAGCAAGTGTGTTTTCGCCGCGGATTGAAAACAGAAGCTACCGTATTCTAAAACCGATAGAATGGTTGTTTGGTACAGCCTGATCAGATCTTCCGGGGGTGCTCCCCACCATGTTCCGGTAATAGTTCGCATAAAGTTGATTCGTTTTTGGCATTTCTGTATCAGATACACAATGTGCTTCCCCCAGGTGCATTTGGAGTCGAACCAGACGCCGAGGTATTGTGAAGACATGCTATGAGTGATTGTCTTACCCAACAGAACGAGCGGAAACTTTGCCGGTTTGTGTTTTTTAGAAAAGACAACCTTCTCAGATTTCTCCGGGGAGAACTCGATACCCAGCTTGAGAGCCCAAGTAGACAAATTGTCCAAAGTATCCTGTAGTGGTCCTTGCAGATCGACTGCTATTGATCCCGTTACAGAGACAACACAGTCATCCGCAAGCTGCCTTAACGTGCAGTTTTCCATGAGACAATCATCTATGTCTCTAACATACAAGTTGTAAAGAAGGGGGCTTAGACATGAACCCTGGGGGAGGCCCATGTAGCTAATTCGTGAAACTGTCAAGTCGCCATGAGCGAAACTCATCTGCTTCTCAAACAGCAAATTATACAAAAAGTTGTTCAGAATTGGTTTGTCGGAAAGAACATCGACACAAACTGAATCAAAAGCCCCCTTAATATCCAAAAACACTGAGCCCCTTTGCTGCTTTTGAGCAAAGGCAAGCTGAATTTCTGAAGAAAACAACGCAAGACAGTCGTTCGTACCTTTGCCTCTGCGGAAACCAAACTGTGTATCTGACAACATGCCATTCGATTCAACCCATTTGTCCAGTCGAAAGAGAATCATCTTCTCCAACAGCTTCCGTAGACAAGACAACATCGCGATTGGACGGTACGAATTATGATCCGACGCGGGTTTCCCGGGTTTTTGAACAGCTATCACCCTCACTTGTCTCCAATCATCCGGAACGATGTTGTTATCCAGGAACTGATTGAACAAGTTCAACAAGCGCCTCTTAGCGACGTCGGGGAGGTTTTTAAGCAAGTCGAACTTGATTCGATCCATTCCTGGAGCGGAATTGTTACATGAAAGAAGAGCAAGTGAGAATTCAACCATTGAAAAAGGCCTATCCATGTGGTCCCTATCTTCAGAAACATCACGAATTATTCGCTCAACGGGCACGGAATCTGGACAAACTTTTTTTGCGAACTTGAGGATCCATCGAGGAGAGCTTTCTCGATCCTCGTTAACCGACGACGCGTTACGCATTCTTCTTCCGACGTTCCAAAGAGTTCTCATCGAAGTCTCGCGCGACAAACCCTCGACGAACCGACGCCAGTAACCGCTTTTCTTCGCCTTGATCAAGTTCTTGAACTTGCATTCAAGGGAAGCGTACCGTTTAAAGTTTTCGACCAAACCACGTTTCCGAAACTCTTTGAACGCCGCGGATTTCTCGCGATAGATTTCTGTACACTCACTATCCCACCACGGATTGGGGGGTTTCCTGCGAACCGACAGACCTGGCACTGGTCGACGTTGTGCCTGAAGCGCGCTACTGATGATCAGCTCGGACAGAAACCGATACTCTTCCCGCGGTGGAAGAACTTCTATCGATTGCTCACCGTCGATAATTGCTTTCGCGTACTTCTCCCAGTCAATGTGCTTGGTGAGATCGTAGGCGATGTCGATCGATGGAGAATAGAAACAACGATCGGCAGATGATCACTACCATGGGGATCCTGGATAACCTTCCATGTACACTCCAGCGATAGTGAGCTCGAACAGATTGAGAGGTCTAATCGGCTGTTTCTAGGACTGCCATCTTGAGCTGGAGGTGCCACTCGTGTAACTTCTCCAGTATTCAAAATTGTCATGTTGAAGTCGTCGCAGAGGTCATATATCAACGATGAACGGCTGTCATCGTACAGTTCCCCCCAGCCTGTACCATGGGATTTGAAATCTCCCATGAGCAGCCGAGGCTCGGGCGTAACCGAGCAGATGTGGGCGAGATCCCTGCGAGATATCGCAGTTCTCGGAGGAAGATATATGGAGGCAACACTGAGGGTTTTACCTCGGATAGTCACCTCACATGCGACGGCTTCAATGCCTGTCATCGAATAAAAATCGACTCTGTAAAATGGGTGCTGCTTCTTGATCCCTTGAAGCACCCCTCCGTACGGGTCGGATCGATCAAGGCGAATGATATTATAATCGGGAAAAGGTAAGGTTACATCAGGTGTCAGCCATGTTTCGGATAGTGCAAAAACATCGCATTGTAAATTGTTAACTAAAAATTTAAAAACGTCTAATTTCGGTGTAATACTACGACAGTTCCAGTGTAGAACCGAAATCGTATCTTCGACCTCGGTGGTTAAATTAGCCATCGAAAGATACGATTGTCGCAAGGAGGGGCATTTTAGAAGCCAACTGCTTCAAAAGAGGGGTCACACAAGGAAGAAGTCCTTTTACAATGTTCTTCACGGAATCTGAAGCATTGAAGAAGCTGAGGATGATGTCTACGATGCCAGAGAGCGTAAACAATGGCGCACCCTGAGGTTGCTCCTGGTGCTCCGAATGCTGTCTTTTCGCTTGAGAATTCGAAAAACGTGGGACATCTGGGATTCTAGAAGTTCCCGGGAGTGATGGAAAGTCTCGTTCGTCCTGGATTTTGAATCCCGGAGGGGAACGTTTTGTGACTTTCTTACCACTCTTGAAATTTGTCATGGTGGGTTGGGGGTCGCTGCTAGGCAGATTCCGTGGTTTTTTGGTGGGTCTCTGGAGCCTCATCCGTTTCCTCGTTTCACCCTTGAAAACAAAGGGAACCCCGTCCCCGACCTCAGAGTCAGAGCCCTGATCATCGAGAGATAAAGACGAGTAGATGTTACGGGATTCAACGATCGGGGCAGCTTTTTTCAGCATTTCGGCGTAGCTTCGCCGTGATCGTTGCTGCAACGATCGTTTTTGATGTTTTTTTCTGCTGTATGTACCTTGGGCAAGCAATCAGATCATGTGGACGGTCGCTGCCACAATAAACACACTTGGGCGGCGTTTTACACGCACCGTACACATGTCTCTCCCCGCATGTTGAACAGCGAGGTTTATTGCTGCAGTACTGGGCGGTGTGATCCAGCTGCTTGCAATTGATGCAACTCATTACCTTCGGTACATACAGCCTCACAGGAAGCCGAAGTTTGCCAATCGCCAGCAGATCTGGTAATGCAGATCCGGAGAAGGTCACACAAAATTCATCAGATGGTGTGTAAACCTTCTTCTCTCCCTCCTGGGAGACCGAATGCAGTTGCCGGCAATCCAGTATCTGGACAGGAGGTGGAGAAGGGTTATGGAAACGGCCATAGCCTTGCATGATCGTTTCGCAGGTCAAAGATGCGTCGGCGACCTTCCCCGAAATACGAAACGAAGTACTCAAGAGTAAACAACTCGCAGGCCACAATCTCATTAGCATGTTTTCGGTCGCCTACTGTCACCCGAAGCTTAGCTGTACCGACCATGTCAATGGAGACAACGGAAGAATACCGCTTAGTCAGATCCTTGCTGATTTGAACGGTGTTCAAACGTTTGCCTTTGGGTCGGAAGAAAACAACATATGGTCCGCCAAAGTCGGGAGGGTAGGCCTTGAGGCGGGGGGACGTCGAAACAGATTTACTGTTGGTGTCCATTGGAGAAGCACCAGGGTGAAGGGAGACAAAGGGATTAGCATTTACATCGCCTTGTTGGCTCGAGCAATCCGATGCCAATAACAAAGCTTCGTTGATGCGGTACGACGTACCCCCGCCATCGTCATCATCGCCCATTGTGGTAGATAACTACCACCACGGGGCACTCAAAAATCTTAAACTAACACTATCACGGGGACGAGAAATAATCAAAAAACAAGCGACAAAATTAACGCTACAGGAAAAGTGAGAAAAAACTGCTTATGTACCAAATTAAATCTAATCAAAGAGTCAGCGGAGAGGGGGGAACAACGAGGGGTAACTTTATGTACTTATCTTTGTGCACTCTGTTTAGCCACAGGCTCGACGACGACAGGTCCAAGCGATCGGATCGCCCGCACAGGGAGGAAGCGAGCTGCTGCTGAGTGCCCGTCGTTGGTGTGCGGCGGTTGAACGCTCTCTTCTCTCGGTGGGCTGCTGCTGTCGACGACGATGAGCTTGGGTACTCACTGGAAGAAGCCGATCACGGCCGCGCGAGCGGCGCGGTGTGTAGGGGGTGCTGCACTTCTGTGCTCGATAATCGGTCAATGCGCCGATATAATGAAAACGTGAACTTTACTCAAACCAAACGAACTTTTGCGGCAAAAATTGTGGCCTAGCCAACCGCACGCGTCCCACTGGGGATAATTACTTAATAAACTTGATCACTCGGAAACACTAGCACGAAAATAGCCACCGAATTGGAAAGTATCAGGAGACAAACCGAATGAACGAAAAGTTGCGACTGTCTCGAACGAACGCTCGCCAAAGAGTGAAAAATTCAATTTTACTGTGTATCCGAACCTCAGTAAAATCGATTACCGAAACTACCGAGATCGTACTGCTGTTATAATCTCGTCAAACAAGTACCGAACAGGCAATTCAGAAATAAGTGTGTAGTGCAGTTTAATACTATCTAATTTAGCTTCATGACATGTGTTGCATGCAAGTTACCCCACAGATGGGGTAACTTGCAACAAGCCAGTATTTCGCACCTCCCGATTAGGTGGCAACGTATTTTGGTAAAACAAGTGCTGCGTAGTATTCTATTCGTGGTAATTAGTGTACACGATGCTTAACAGTATGTTTCAAATGTTTAGGTTTTCAATGATATTGCTTCAAAGACGAAAACTGTTGCAATTTACTCCACAGCAACCAGACAATATTTGCTTATTACGCCAGCAAAAAATATTCACTAAACTAATGCATTTAGATCGATTTTTAGACTGGTTCGTAAAACGGAAGTGGTGCAAAAAGGCCGTCTGCCATGGGGTAACTTCATGAAAATCTAGATTGAGTTTAAATAAGGGCGAAAGTAACATGGGAGAGTTCTCTTCATCGACTCTCTCTTCTTCAAATTAAAGTGACAAGATGCAAGTATTGTTGAACTTTTTGGTCATAAATCGCTAGGTTGCGCTGCAATCTAGCGTCTAAATGTAAAAAAAAATCGATTGAATTTGCATCTTGTCACTTTAATTTGCAGAAGAGAGAGTCGATGAAGAGAACTCGCTCATGTTACTTTCGCCCTTATTTAAACTCAATCTAGAAATATTCATGAAAACATTCATGAACACTTCATGAAAACATTCAAAAATTACGTCCATCATTTTTCGGGCATTTCCGACAGTCTTTTCTTCTCTCTGTCACTCTTTTTTCATACACTCAATACATGGAGTGTCAGCCCCCTCCCCGCTAAACGATGGTCGTCATATTTGAATGACCCCTAACATGGATAGCGTAGACATCAACAACCACGCGCTTCCATGTGTGACTCAATCTCATTGAAAACACATGGCAGGTAATAAAATCACGAAAAAAAAACCTTAATTGCAGTCACGAAAAACCGGAAGCTGCTATTTTTCATTGGTTTTCCGTGGGTTTGGCGGCCAAGCTTCTAGAAGAATGTTTTATGACAACATATCTTGACACCATACACCTATAGTAATAATTAAATCATATTCAGAAATGATTTCATGCGTTGGGCCATTTTACCACCGACGAACCGACGTGACAGTTAGAACAAATAAATTCAAATTTGTTGTCCCCGACGCCATGATGAAAAATAGCCGAACACTACCGCCTCCTCTATAACGGTTCGCGTTGTTTTGATAGCTTGACTCCAAGCCCCCGTGTATTCATATAGGAAAAGGTTCGCGCCTGAGCTGATTTGACAGAAGCGTTCGCTCGCTTTGCTGGTCGACCGTTAAATTTAGGGGGGACACTTTTGAAACACCACTGTCACGTCGGTTCGTCGGTGATTTTACCCCATCTTGGCATTTTGGACTTTGTTTCCCTATGATTTAGTAATGTTTAATACAAAAGTCATAAAATAACTTAAGGTTAGGCACTTTCATATTAAATACAGAAGAGTATACACACTTAATTTTGATTACCGAGTTCGGTAATTTTTTGACGAGATTAGAACTGCTGAGCACCGAGCTCGTTCAGCAAAAATGCGTTGTTTACCTTTTCCATACGATTTTGACAGTTGTTTTACTGAACCTCAGTAAAATTGATTACCGAAACTACCGAGATCGTACTGCTGTTCTAATCTCGTCAAAAAAGTACCGAACAGGCAATTCAAAAATAAGTGTGTAGGCTTTGTATCTCCACTTAATTAAATTGCATTAGACTCACTCTAATAATTTAATCAAACCAAACAATTCTGATGCTCAATTAGTTCGCCCTCGGTAAACCGTGCTCTAACAATAATTACTTTTCATGTCAGCTCCGCATGACCGAAACCAAACATCCATTCCACCAGGGTCATCAATTTCACCATCGCCACTCATCGCCCGTCCTAATGATTGTGCTAAAAATCGTTTAGCTCCATTGATTTCCAATAAAACCCCATTACCGCTGGCCATGAATCATATCCATCCAGCCGACCATCAGCATGCGTGGTAGCAGCGCAGCATCCCACGTTGCGTCGTCGCGTCGTTTTCCCAGCGCGCTAAAAGTTGAAATATTTATTTATCTAACAACACAGTTGCGGCGAATGATGGAAGTTAATCTCGTAAATTATATAAGCCAGTGATTTGCACACCAGCCAGGAGCAGCGTCAATCCACCACACACCAGAGCAAGAGGCGACCATGGAAAATAATCTTTTCGCCGTGAAAGTCGGCAGATCGCAGTCGCACCTGTAGCCATAACGATCCGTCGTCCGTCCACAGATGTGTCCAGTAGCAGCAGCAAAAACAAACATTTAGCAGAAATAAACCGCGTAGCTGGAACGATTGAAAAGAAAAATAAAATATGGCCGACGGAACATGGGCGACGCACGTTCCGTTTAGTATCGGGAAATGATGCATGCGAACAAAAAAAAAATCGTGGGAGATTAATGGCGCTCTCATGGATTTTTTTTTCAGCTTTCATGGGTTCATTTGCTTCAGCACGCGATGCAAAAAAGCAAATGTTCATTTCAGGAATAACTGTTGCTCTTGAGCTTAATATTTTTATTATCGAAACTTTAGCATTTAGAGTCTAGTCTAGTCTAGTGTGACCTTAGTTGAATGTTACGAACAAGAACCACTAGAACCAACCTCTTCGTCGGGAAGCAATCTGCAAAACATTAAATTTGGTAACCCCATAGAATAATTCAGTTACCCGGCCCCAATCGATCCGAAAGAGAAAAACCCCTCCGGCACGAAAGCTCCCAGAAGTTTACGAGCTCATCGCTGGTGCTGATAAGACCCAAATCTGCTGCCCCAAAACGACACCGACGACGGCTTCGATATGTATACTAACTATGTATACGATACTGCCCGGAGGGAAAACGATCAAAGAGGAATTTATCTCCCTTATTTTGTGTTCGGAATCGTCGTTGGCTTGGCTCCGACAATGAAAACTGAACGCATCAATGAACGCGGTAGACGTCGTCGTAACCTTGCAAGGATAATGATAGGAGCGCACATATAGCCTCTGGCGGCTATAAACCGCCTCCGGTGACGTCGGGTGTGAATTGGCAGTGCCACCAGCCTGCGGCGATATTCCTGCGCCTATTCTATTCGCTCGGTTTATTCAGTTTTAATGAACGCTATTAACATAATTGATTAGATTCGATTTACGCACGGATCGGGAATTTCGGCGCGTACCCGCGCGATTGGTGACGATGGACGATGGACGTAGGGATGCCTATGGAACTGATATGCTAGAATGCTCTAGAATGGAATGATTTCTGTTATATATAGAGCGATTTTTCAGAAATCAGAATCTTACAAATGTTTATTTTGAACTTCTAATGTCCTACGTTGAAAAGCACTCCTAACGGAAACAAATATTTTTTTATGGAATTGAATGGTTTCCGGACAGAAATCTTGATCAAATTCTGACAAGAATAGGAGGCAATTTAAAATTTGGAAACCGTTTTTTTTGTCAATACAGAAGAGTTTCTGATGAAACTCAGAGAATATTTCTAGCACAATACAGAGCATTAAGATGTCTTGAATTGGAGAATATTTCTGTTAGAAATCAGGAAATGAATCCTAAAGAAATTTGAAGAGATTTTTTAACGAATAGTGAAAAGAGTAGCTTACAGAACTCGGAGGAAATACCTGAAACAGTTCTGAGAAATTTGAGAAGCCTTTCAGAAAGAATTCCTAGCGGAGCTCGGAGAGAGTTCCTGATGGAATTCGGAGAGAATTCCCGACTGATTACGGAAAGAATTCCTCACGGAATACGAAGAGAATACCAAACGGAATTTTAACAGAATTCCTAATGTAATTTGACGAAAATTCCTAACGGAATACGAAAGAATTCCTCACGAATTTCGAAGAGAATTTCCAACGAAATTGGGAGAGAATTCCTAGCTGAATTCGGAGAGGATTCCGAATAGATTTCATAGAGAATTCCTCACAGAATTAGGAGAGAATTACTTATGAAATTCGGAGAGAATTACACTAGTTTACAAAATAAAACGAAAGTCGTGAACTTCTGTCAACGACCAAAATTTTTGAAGCATAATTTAGCGCTGATTTCGAAACAGTGCTTCAAAAAATTTAAAGTAGAACGGTTTTTGAGTTTTAGCTCAATATAGAGTTTTACAACTTTTTAAAATATGGAATTTAATAAAATTCAAATATCTTGCGTTTTGTTCAACCAATTTTAAATCTTTTTCCATAAATTAAAAGCTGAATATAATACCTTTCGATCATCTGAATGCAGGTTTCGCGTCAGATTGATGAAATTCAAGATATTGGTGAGTTTTAGGGACGATCTCCATAAATTTTAGCAAAATTTTCAAAAATATATGAAGAAATGTATTTTTTTCAATAAGAAAAAAACAATTTAAAAATTCTTTTTCAACGTTTATTTGACATATTATATGTAAGCGAGTTACAGTAAAAAATTCAGCTCAATCGGAGTATTGATTACTGAGAATGAGATGTGTGAAGTGAGCGACATTGCTTAAAAATAGAACAAAAATCGATTTCAAATCATCAACCTTGTATGGAAAGTCGAAAAAATTTCCGCTCTACTGTAATTTTTTTCCTTCGCGTTTTCGAACTCAGGGCATGATTCTACACTAAAAACGATCATCAACTTACCGAGTTCAAAAATGCTGTAAACTAGTGTTATTATCGAAATTCGGAGAGAATTCCTCACGAAATTTGGAGAAAACTCCTCACGGACATCAGAATTCGGATTCTTCCTCATGAAATTCGGAAAGAATTCCTAACTGAATTTGGAAAGGATTCCTAACGGATTTCAAAGAGAATTTCTAACGGAATTCGGAGTGAATTCCTAACAGAACTCGAAGAGAATTCCTAACTGAATTCGGTGAGGATGCCTAATAGATTTCATAGAGAATTCCTAACGGAATTCGAATAGAATTCTTAATGGAATTCGAATAGAATTCCTAACGGAATTCAAAGAGAATTCCTAACGGAATTCGAAGAGAATTCCTAACCGAATTCGAAGAGAATTCCTAACGGAATTCGAAGAGAATTCCTAACGGAATTCGAATAGAATTCCTAACGGAATTCGAATAGAATTCCTAACGGAATTCGAATAGAATTCCTAACGGAATTCGAATAGAATTCCTAACGGAATTCGAATAGAATTCCTAACGGAATTCGAATAGAATTCCTAACGGAATGCGAGTAGAATTCCTAACAGAATTCGAATAGAATTCCTAACGGAATTCGAATAGAATTCCTAACGGAATTCAAATAGATATCCTAACGGAATTCGAATGGAATTCCTAACGGAATTCGAATTCGGATAGAATTCCTAACGGAATTCGGATAGAATTCCTAACGGAATTCGAAGAGAATTCCTAACGGAATCCGAATAGAATTCCGTTAGGAATTCTATTCGAATTCCGTTAAGAATTCTATTCGAATTCCGTTAGGAATTCTATTCAAATTCCGTTGGGAATTCTATTCAAATTCCGTTGGGAATTCTATTCGAATTCCGTTGGGAATTCTATTCGAATTCCGTTGGGAATTCTATTCGAATTCCGTTGGGAATTCTATTCGAATTCCGTTAGGAATTCTATTCGAATTCCGTTAGGAATTCTATTCGAATTCCGTTAGGAATTCTATTCGAATTCCGTTAGGAATTCTATTCGAATTCCGTTAGGAATTCTATTCGAATTCCGTTAGGAATTCTATTCGAATTCCGTTAGGAATTCTATTCGAATTCCGTTAGGAATTCTATTCGAATTCCGTTGGGAATTCTATTCGAATTCCGTTAGGAATTCTATTCGAATTCCGTTAGGAATTCTATTCGAATTCCGTTAGGAATTCTATTCGAATTCCGTTAGGAATTCTATTCGAATTCCGTTAGGAATTCTATTCGAATTCCGTTAGGAATTCTATTCGAATTCCGTTAGGAATTCTATCCGCATTCCGTTAGGAATTCTATTCGAATTCCGTTAAAAATTCTATTCGAATTCCGTTAGGAATTCTATTTGAATTCCGTTAGGAATTCTATTCGAATTCCGTTAGGAATTCTATTCGAATTCCGTTAGGAATTCTATTCGAATTCCGTTAGGAATTCTATTCGAATTCCGTTAGGAATTCTATTCGAATTCCGTTAGGAATTCTATTCGAATTCCGTTAGGAATTCTATTCGAATTCCGTTAGGAATTCTATTCGAATTCCGTTAGGAATTCTATTCGAATTCCGTTAGGAATTCTATTCGAATTCCGTTAGGAATTCTATTCGAATTCCGTTAGGAATTCTATTCGAATTCCGTTAGGAATTCTATTCGAATTCCGTTGGGAATTCTATTCGAATTCCGTTAGGAATTCTATTCGAATTCCGTTAGGAATTCTATTCGAATTCCGTTAGGAATTCTATTCGAATTCCGTTAGGAATTCTATTCGAATTCCGTTAGGAATTCTATTCGAATTCCGTTAGGAATTCTATTCGAATTCCGTTAGGAATTCTATCCGCATTCCGTTAGGAATTCTATTCGAATTCCGTTAAAAATTCTATTCGAATTCCGTTAGGAATTCTATTTGAATTCCGTTAGGAATTCTATTCGAATTCCGTTAGGAATTCTATTCGAATTCCGTTAGGAATTCTATTCGAATTCCGTTAGGAATTCTATTCGAATTCCGTTAGGAATTCTATTCGAATTCCGTTAGGAATTCTATTCGAATTCCGTTAGGAATTCTATTCGAATTCCGTTAGGAATTGTATTCGAATTCCGTTAGGAATTCTATCCGAATTCCGTTAGGAATTCTATCCGAATTCCGTTAGGAATTCTATCCGAATTCCGTTAGGAATTCTATCCGAATTACGTTAGGAATTCTATCCGAATTCCGTTAGGAATTCTATCCGAATTCCGTTAGGAATTCTATCCGAATTCCGTTAGGAATTCTATCCGAATTCCGTTAGGAATTCTATCCGAAATCCGTTAGGAATTCTATCCGAATTCCGTTAGGAATTCTATCCGAATTCCGTTAGGAATTCTATCCGAATTCCGTTAGGAATTCTATCCGAATTCCGTTAGGAATTCTATCCGAATTCCGTTAGGAATTCTATCCGAATTCCGTTAGGAATTCTATCCGAATTCCGTTAGGAATTCTATCCGAATTCCGTTAGGAATTCTATCCGAATTCCGTTAGGAATTCTATCCGAATTCCGTTAGGAATTCTATCCGAATTCCGTTAGGAATTCTATCCGAATTCCGTTAGGAATTCTATTCGAATTCCGTTAGGAATTCTATTCGAATTCCGTTAGGAATTCTATTCGAATTCCGTTTGGAATTCTATTCGAATTCCGTTTGGAATTCTATTCGAATTCCGTTAGGAATTCTATTCGAATTCCGTTAGGAATTCTATTCGAATTCCGTTAGGAATTCTATTCGAATTCCGTTAGGAATTCTATTCGAATTCCGTTAGGAATTCTATTCGAATTCGTTAGGAATTCTATTCGAATTCCGTTAGGAATTCTATTCGAATTCCGTTAGGAATTCTATTCGGATTCCGTTAGTAATTCTAGTCGAATTTCGTTAGGAATTCTACTCGAATTCCGTTAGGAATTCTACTCGAATTCCGTTAGGAATTCTACTCGAATTCCGTTAGGAATTCTACTCGAATTCCGTTAGGAATTCTACTCGAATTCCGTTAGGAATTCTACTCGAATTCCGTTAGGAATTCTACTCGAATTCCGTTAGGAATTCTACTCGAATTCCGTTAAGAATTCTACTCGAATTCCGTTAGGAATTCTACTCGAATTCCGTTAGGAATTCTACTCGAATTCCGTTAGGAATTTTACTCGAATTCCGTTAGGAATTCTACTCGAATTCCGTTAGGAATTCTACTCGAATTCCGTTAGGAATTCTACTCGATAACGGAATTCGAATAGAATTCCTAACGGAATTCGAATAGAATTCCTAACGGAATTCGAATAGAATTCCTAACGGAATTCGAATAGAATTCCTAACGGAATTCGAATAGAATTCCTAACGGAATTCGAATAGAATTCCTGACGGAATTCGAATAGAATTCCTAACGGAATTCGAATAGAATTCCTAACGGAATTCGAATAGAATTCCTAACGGAATTCGAATAGAATTCCTAACGGAATTCGAATAGAATTCCTAACGGAATTCGAATAGAATTCCTAACGGAATTCGAATAGAATTCCTAACGGAATTCGAATAGAATTCCTAACGGAATTCGAATAGAATTCCTAACGGAATTCGAATAGAATTCCTAACGGAATTCGAATAGAATTCCTAACGGAATTCGAATAGAATTCCTAACGGAATTCGAATAGAATTCCTAACGGAATTCGAATAGAATTCCTAACGGAATTCGAATAGAATTCCTAACGGAATTCGAATAGAATTCCTAACGGAATTCGAATAGAATTCCTAACGGAATTCGAATAGAATTCCTAACGGAATTCGAATAGAATTCCTAACGGAATTCGAATAGAATTCCTAACGGAATTCGAATAGAATTCCTAACGGAATTCGAATAGAATTCCTAACGGAATTCGAATAGAATTCCTAACGGAATTCGAATAGAATTCCTAACGGAATTCGAATAGAATTCCTAACGGAATTCGAATAGAATTCCTAACGGAATTCGAATAGAATTCCTAACGGAATTCGAATAGAATTCCTAACGGAATTCGAATAGAATTCCTAACGGAATTCGAATAGAATTCCTAACGGAATTCGAATAGAATTCCTAACGGAATTCGAATAGAATTCCTAACGGAATTCGAATAGAATTCCTAACGGAATTCGAATAGAATTCCTAACGGAATTCGAATAGAATTCCTAACGGAATTCGAATAGAATTCCTAACGGAATTCGAATAGAATTCCTAACGGAATTCGAATAGAATTCCTAACGGAATTCGAATAGAATTCCTAACGGAATTCGAATAGAATTCCTAACGGAATTCGAATAGAATTCCTAACGGAATTCGAATAGAATTCGTAACGGAATTCGGATAGAATTCCTAACAGAATTAAAATAGAATTCGAAACGGAATTCGAATAGAATTCCTATAGGAATTCGAAGAGAATTCCTAACCGAATTCGAAGAGAATTCCTAACGGAATTCGAATAGAATTCCTAACGGAATTCGGATAGAATTCCTAACGGAATTCGGATAGAATTCCTAACGGAATTCGGATAGAATTCCTAACGGAATTCGGATAGAATTCCTAACGGAATTCGGATAGAATTCCTAACGGAATTCGGATAGAATTCCTAACGGAATTCAGATTGAATTCCTAACAGAATTAGAATAGAATTCGAAACGGAATTCGAATAGAATTCCTATAGGAATTCGAAGAGAATTCCTAACCGAATTCGAAGAGAATTCCTAACGGAATTCGAATAGAATTCCTAACGGAATTCGGATAGAATTCCTGACGGAATTCGGATAGAATTCCTAACGGAATTCGGATAGAATTCCTAACGGAATTCGGATAGAATTCCTAACGGAATTCGGATAGAATTCCTAACGGAATTCGGATAGAATTCCTAACGGAATTCGGATAGAATTCCTAACGGAATTCGGATAGAATTCCTAACGGAATTCAGATTGAATTCCTAACGGAATTCAGATAGAATTCCTAACGGAATTCAGATAGAATTCCTAACGGAATTCGGATAGAATTCCTAACGGAATTCGGATAGAATTCCTAACGGAATTTGGATAGAATTCCTAACGGAATTCGGATAGAATTCCTAACGGAATGCGGATATAATTTCTAACGGAATTCGAATAGAATTCCTAACGGAATTCGGATAGAATTCCTAACGGAATTCGGATAGAATTCCTAACGGAATTCGGATAGAATTCCTAACGGAATTCGGATAGAATTCCTAACGGAATTCGGATAGAATTCCTAACGGAATTCGGATAGAATTCCTAACGGAATTCGGATGGAATTCCTAACGGAATTCGGATAGAATTCCTAACGGAATTCGGATAGAATTCCTAACGGAATTCGGATAGAATTCCTAACGGAATTCGGATAGAATTCCTAACGGAATTCGGATAGAATTCCTAACGGAATTCAGATTGAATTCCTAACGGAATTCAGATAGAATTCCTAACGGAATTCGGATAGAATTCCTAACGGAATTTGGATAGAATTCCTAACGGAATTCGGATAGAATTCCTAACGGAATGCGGATAGAATTTCTAACGGAATTCGAATAGAATTCCTAACGGAATTCGAATAGAATTCCTAACGGAATTCGAATAGAATTCCTAACGGAATTCGAATAGAATTCCTAACGGAATTCGAATAGAATTCCTAACGGAATTCGAATAGAATTCCTAACGGAATTCGAATAGAATTCCTAACGGAATTCGAATAGGATTCCTAACGGAATTCGAATAGAATTCCTAACGGAATTCGAATAGAATTCCTAACGGAATTCGAATAGAATTCCTAACGGAATTCGAATAGAATTCCTAACGGAATTCGAATAGAATTCCTAACGGAATTCGAATAGAATTCCTAACGGAATTCGAATAGAATACCTAACGGAATTCAAATAGCATTCCTAACGGAATTCGAATAGAATTCCTAACGGAATTCGAATAGAATTCCTAACGGAATTCGAATAGAATTCCTAACGGAATTCGAATAGAATTCTTAACGGAATTCGAATAGAATTCCTAACGGAATGCGGATAGAATGCCTAACGGAATTCGAATAGAATTCCCAATTGAATTCGAATAGAATTCCCAACGGAATTCGAATAGAATTCCCAACGGAGTTCGAATAGAATTCCCAACGGAATTCGAATAGAATTCCCAACGGAATTCGAATAGAATTCCCAACGGAATTCGAATAGAATTCCTAACGGAATTCGGATAGAATTCCCAACGGAATTCGAATAGAATTCCTAACGGAATTCGAATAGAATTCTTAACGGAATTCGAATAGAATTCCTAACGGTATTCGGATAGAATTCCTAACGGAATTCGGATAGAATTCCTAACGGAATTTAGATTGAATTCCTAACGGAATTCAGATAGAATTCCTAACGGTATTCGGATAGAATTCCTGTCGGAATTAGGATGGAATTTCTAACGGAATTCGGATAGAATTCCTAACGGAATTCGAATAGAATTTCTAACGGAATTTGAATAGAATTCCTAACGGAATTGGAATAGAATTCCTAACGGAATTCGAAAAAAATTGCTTATGAAATTCGGGAAGAATGATTTACGAAATTAGGAGGGACTTCTTCACGGAATTTGGAGAAAATTCCTCACGGAAGAGAATTCCTCATGAAATTCAGAGAGAATTATTTACGAAAGTTCGATTTATGAAGTTTGTAAAGAATTCCTCCGGAATTTGAAGAGAATTCCTGACGGAACAAGGAGAGAATTGTTAACGGAATGGTTAACGTAGCTTTTTAGAGAGGGGAAGTCTGGGATTGTGTAACGCACCATGTATTAGGTATGAGAAAATATGCTACGAGGAGGGAGTAAAAAATCGGCCACAAATGCTACGTCATTTATGGACGCTCCTTACGGGTGATTGCCCCCCCCCCCCCCCTACCAGGGAATGAAATTATCGATTACGATCGCGATTGTAGAGAACTCTCTCACACGCATTATCGGCGAAAAAAGAGGTGCGATAAATTCAGACTCGGATTTCTCCCGAGAATGTGTTTTCGCTCGTTCCGCAGCGCCGAAAATCGATTATCATCAGCAATGAAAAGTTGACTGGTTGCCTTCTGCTCTTTGTTCGCCTTTCCGTAGTGTCGTCGTCACCGACTGTAGCTTTTATGTATAAAATGACTGTCCCCTCTCGAGCAGCTTGTGTGGTCGCGTGGTTATGGTGCGCGCTCATACACATTTTTGTGGAGGGTCTAGGTTCGAATCCCGTTAGCGGCAAATTTTTGTTATTTGCCTTCTGATAATTATCGCGATAACTTTGCAGGCGATAAAATTGGATAGCGAAAATAAAAAGAAGCGATTTCCAGTTTTCGGCTATCTTTGATCGGGGACAATAGCCACGACCGATAAACATTTCTCATAAGAAAAGTAAAAAAAGAAAAAATCAGTTGCTCGAAAAACGCCGTTTTTCGTCTCAATTTGCTGATAATTTCATTCCCTGCCCCCTACTGACCGAAAAACTAGCTACGCCATTGTTTATAAGAGAATCCCACGATAAATGTCTGTAAGTGCCTTTCTGGAGGGATCTGCCGAAAATATTCGAATGAATCTCATAGATTTCAAGAAAGAATCTCTTGAGAAATTTCAGAAGGAATAGAAAATGATAACCACGTTTCTTCGGAAGACTCTAAAAGACCTAATCATAAAATTTGGAACACAAAATCGGTAGCCTAATTCTTCTGACTAATCCACACAACCCGTCGAATAGGAGACATCCCTCGGCTCCAAAGCAGAGCAATGACAATGACCACAGCGAAATATCGGATCACATACATATCCAATCGAACGCAAATGGGATGGGACCCCAAAAACGGCCGAACGTGATTCTCGGGTCCGGTGCCGATTTTCTATTGGAGAGGCATTTTTTTTCTCTCTGGCTGTTCTGCTCGGTTGATGAAACGAACGGATAGCCACCTATATGGATGGGGTGTGTGATACGTTCGATGACTGGACCGTATGCTTTCAATCGGGCCGATTTTTGATGGTGGCACGTGTGAATTTGATGTTTCGGAAGCTTTGTGGCGATTGGTTGTATGGGATTTCGATGGGTGAGAAGGGGACAATAATGGAGCAAGCATTTGTGGCATTTCAATTAGTTTGCGGTATGTTTTGGAAGTTTGGCAAATTAAAATTGGGAATCAAATTCGGTAACTGTGGTTTTGAGAATGGAAATAGTAGTTTCAAGGACTGAATAAATCTTTCTGATCACGTCGTTGAAAAGCACGCAAACGGTTTACCTAATTGTTACAAATTGGGTCAAATAACTAGATATGAGGAAATCTAAACCGACGACACTTGGAAGTTCACGTAGGGCACAGTAAGGGGCCGTTCATGAACCACGTAGACTTTTTGGGGGGAGGGGGGGTCTAGCCAAAGTCTACGCTCCATACAAATTTTAAAATTTTTGTATGGAAAAAAGTCTACGAGGGGGGAGGGGGGGGGGGGTCTGAGATGGTCATATTTTGGTCTACGTAGTTTATGAACAGACCCTAAACAAGTTTGGTCTGAAAATAATTATGACGAAAACTTCGACACGCTAGCAAGTGTTTCCGAGCGTACAGCGCTGCTCAGCAGTGGTTTGGCCCCACCGATGTTGTCAATATGTGGGCTATGATAACACTTTTATGCTTTGTTTGTCGAACGGTGGTTATATGGCTGTTGTCGCTACGTTTGAGAGTTTTAGAGTGTGGTTGGACGAAGGTAAATATAATCTTCAGTAGAAAGTCATTTATGGACGTTTGAATCATATGGTTCTATTAGAGGGGGCGTGATTATGTTTAGAAGATTTCCGGAAAAGGGCGCGCTATTGAAAATACTTTCGGATGTTCTAATTTACTGAGATCATAATTTGAATAATAATTGGATTGAACTTGTTGAGTGGCGTTGACTTATTTTCGGACTTCTCAGATGACAACACCACCCCCCCCCCCCTCTTTTGGTATGTTTTTGTCAATACACAATTTTTGAAAATTGTGGACAGTAGACTTTGCTCACAAATGGAGACGCATGGTATTTTTTTCCCAAATATGACCTATCTCAAAACATCAATCAAAATCCGATTACCGCTTTGATATTCTCCCGCATTCGAAATTGCTCCCGGATAATTAATATTTTGACATCTGCTGTGCCATCAATAAATTTAGAATTCAACAGCTGAAAGCACTTCAAAAGAGCAATGCGACAAAAAAAAAACAGAAAATCCACCAAAGCGGACACGATGACTGGGACGACGGTGGTAACAACATCGACAACACCCTCACCATCTGGTGCAATGTGATAAAAGCATGAACCTGGCCAATAAATCGGCTAAACCCATCGGCATATGTAACGGGACGGGCAAGCGCTTCGGATTACAAGCAGCAGCAGCGTGCAACGAGTGTCAACATCGACTCGATCTGACGAACGAATCCCGGTTTATACTTAGCTTCGATTTCGACAGTACCCACGTCGCGCCGCAGAGAGTACTACGTACATACATCTAGGTATGTATGTACGACGTCCCTAAGTACACTGGACCGTGTGACCGGACCAGAATCAGCAGCTCCACGGATGGACGACGGGACGGAGTGCATTAAATTTGTGCTCGTCAACACGTGTTGTTTTTACTTGGCCATTCGCTCAGGGGGGAACTCCGCGGTTCGCTTGTCCCATCGTCCGCTGCCCTTTCGGACGACCAAGCAGCAACAGCATCCGTTAATGGTTGACTAACTCTGGTGTTGATGTTTCTTAATATTTGAGGGTGAAGGGTGCTGTAATCGCGGCAAATCTTCCAAGAGCTAAACGTAACACAAAACATTTTTTAGCTACAAGCTACCATTTGCAGAGATAAGGATAGAAGATTCTTGATTTATTTGTTTGTTTATTTATTTGTTGGATCTTCTTGATCAAAAGACACAAAAATTATTGAAAGAAGGACGCATGACTTGGACTTACACTCGAGTGACGAGGAGACCATGTCTACTGAGAATCATGGAAGAACGCTTTTTGCTTTCGATCTACGCAAAGTCCCTTAAGATACAACTTATTTTTCGAAACTTGGTAAAAAATGGAGTTCATGGAGATTAAAATCACTCCATAAAAGAAAAACATAGAGCCCAAGCGATAAGTGCGAGGGTGTTCAGCAAGGTCATGCGGAGGGTGATGGGTTCAATTTCCGGTCGGTCCAGGAGGTTTTCGTAATGGAAATTTGCTTGAATTCCTTGGGCATAGAGTATCTTCGTGCCACACGAGATACAGGGAAGCAGGCTATGTTAAAGTTTGGAAGTTGCGCCAAGAATAAGACGAAAAAAATGAAAGAATAAAACTGCAAGTTTGATCCACAAATATTGAGATTAAGCATTAGTACAAGGTACGAGAAGAACACACAATACTCAATGTACGCATGCGTTTGTAGTAAATAATCTTGTCTGTGTTGAGAGAAAACACAATACTTTCTTGGGCAAAGTGCTTTATGGATTTCGTCAGAAGTTCCTCCAAGGATCCTAAGAAATTTCTCGATAAAGTCCTCCAAAAATTCCACCAAGTAATCTTTTATGAGTTCCTCTAAAGATTGCTTACCCGTTTTCTTTAAAAATTCTTTCAACAGCATTTCGAGCTTGTATGAAGTTGCTCACCAATATTAACTTTTTTTCCCTATCAGCCTACATAGCTGTGTAGTGTCGGTAGCGGTTGGTTCAACTGGCTAAGAATAGCACTACGGACCGCCTGTTCCAGTGGTAGGAGTCCACTATTCAAGTGACCCCTAATTCAAGGTGTTATGCGGCTTTATGTTTACCGTGCCTTGGAATGAAAGGTTAGGGGGGGTCTTATAAAAACCAAATCGCAAACGGAACCTGTGGAGTACCAGGGCAACCTCCATAGTATTTTGCCCTCACTGCGCTAACCGGAGCAATAGCGTGGTGGACCTTGTGTTTCTCCGAGACAATCAGCTACCCTTCTTCAATCTCATACTTGAGGCTGAATAAGGGCGGTATTATGAAGATGTTATCAATAAGTTTAAATTTTCACCTATATTGTTTCACATTATGCGTTTTACACAGTGCCTTTGGTGCATTCAAATTGATACCGATCTGGCTTTATTGTTGCTCTTCTTTTTTATGCTGTGATTGTTTAATGTGAAAAGTTTAATCTTGCCTAGTTTGGGTAGTGGCTACGGTTAGGATAGCTCAGATCAATCTTCAGCACAAAAGAACAGCAACGAGAAATCTTTGCAGACTTGTGCAAAATGGTATAGCCCAAGTGACGTTAGTCCAAGAACCTTACTTTCGTAAGGGGAATTTCTATCTAGGAAACCTTGTGAACCCGGTGTTTGCTACTTTCAGTAAAAATGAAATGGCAAACTCGATTGTCATACCTCGAGCATGTGTGCTTGCCAACAAGGCAATCGTTGCTAAACACATCTCAGAACTAACCACCAGAGATGTATGTGCAATCACAATCGATGTATCAGTTGGAAACCTCAACGGGAAATACGTTTATTGTTCGGTTTATTTACCGCATGATGGATGCTCTCCATATAATCTGGGGCAGCTCAGACATCAATTTGAGAGGCTCTAGTTTGATGGAATACTTAAGTAGTACAGATCTTGGATTACTTAACATAGGCAACCGCCCAAACTTCATGGTATTTGCTACAGCGGAAGTGTTAGACATCACGCTTTGCTCTAGCAGAATTAGTCACGAGCTGACCAATTGGCATGCGTCAGATGAAGAATCTTTATCTGACCATCGCTACATCTTGTTTGAACATGTGAATGTTACTTCGCAAACTTTGCGTTTCAGGAACCCCCGGTCAACCAACTGGGATCTCTTTACCGATTTGGTTGCAGCCAAATTTCATGGATACTCACCATCCATTGACACTCCAAGTAATTTAAATGATACCGTTGATACTACAACGGCTTTCATCATGGAAGCTTTTGAAGAAGTTTGCCCTCCGCGGTCTGTTAAGACCCCTTGGTGGAACTCTGATCTGGCGAAGCTCAGGAAACAATGCAGAAAGAGTTGGAACAGATGATGTTCGGCTGGATCGAAGGCTTTCAGGTCGCCTCGCAAGGCCTACAGGAAAGCTCTTCGGTCTGCTGAACGATCCAGCTGGAAAAAAACCTTTGTACAAATGTTTCCAGTTTGCGTGAAGTCAGTCGGTGGAACAAAATCCTTGCAAAATCTAAGGATTTTCAAGTGAACGAACTTCGTTTGCCAAATGGTGATTTCACTTCCTCTGATGAGGAAGTTTTGGAATGTTTATTCAGTACACACTTCCCCGGATGTGTGGATATTACATCTTCGGATGAACCTGATGTCTTTTCTTGTAGTTATGTTTCTTTAGCTTCGGCTCGGAGTATTATAACTTTAGATTCGATTGAATGGGCACTAAATAGCTTTGCTCCTTTCAAATCTCCTGGAGCAGATGGGATTTGATTACTTCAAACATGTTTTGAAACAACTACTTGTTTGCAGTTTTGCTACAGGGTATATTCCCAAATCCTGGCGGGATATTACTGTAAAGTTTATTCCGAAAGTGGGCCGTGCGTCGTATGAAGAAGCAAAGAGTTTCACACCTATAAGTTTGATCTTTTTTCTTCTGAAATGCTTAGAACGCATTGTCGATCATCACGTCCGTGATGTTCATCTGGCCAATGTGCCTCTTCATGTGAACCAACATGCCTACTAATCTGGAAAGTCCACTGTGACTCTTTTACACAAAGTTGTTTACGATATCGAGAAGGCATTCGCTCAAAAGCAATCCTGCTTGGGTGTTTTCTTAGATATCGAGGGTGCCTTTGACAACGTGCCTTTCGATGCCATATTGGAAGCCGCACGGGGTCATGGTATATCTCCAATGATTTCCAATTGGATTCATCAAATGCTGAAAAACCGATATCTCTT